>NC_053023.1:323424876-323474305 GCF_003073215.2 Triticum urartu | reverse complement strand
CCTTGGTCCTTCATGTGGCTACTCCCCTTAGTTGTACCAACTCTCCCGTAGCTCTGCGTGCCTCAATCCTGGTCCTCCTTGAGCCCTGATGATGGTTTCAAGGGAAGTTGTTGCGCTGGCGCAATCGGTGCGCCCCTAGTGCCAAAAACAGCGTATGAACAACAGAGCACCAAACATTGTAAACTCTTTACAGTCTAACTGGTCATCTTATATTCAAAGTTGGCAAGTATAAAATATGAATTCATGGTAAGACGAGGAAGAATCTAACGGATTGAAAGATATAGCTCAATATTTCACCACAATAGATAAACTCTCAAATATCACGTGAACTCTGATATTTATTTATACCCGTTGCAACAAGCTGGTTCTTTTGCTATAACACTTCTACCAATAATGTGCACGTGGATAATCAGGGCCTAAAAGGATGTTGCTATATCAATTCCATTTATTCACCAAGAGACAGATGCAGATAGCAGGACCCTGGTTATGTAATATGCAAGACATAGAAGGAACCCAGTTTCATAATAGCTCCAAAAACCTGTTGAGGCGGCTGATTATTTTTTGTTAAGAAAGTGCTACAAAGTTATATTTCATTTTCTGCTTTAAAATTGCATCATTGCATCCTGATGAGTAACTTTAGTGATTTGGCTTTGCATAGATATATACAAAGATTTACTCACATTGAGCATCATGTGAGTGGTAATTATGCATTTGAAAGGAAGTTCTTTTCTTGGAAAGCAAAGGTAGTAGAGTTTGATCCAGACCCAATGATCTTTTCCTCAATTGCTTGTGCAATATATGGAAGTGGCACACACTTGATCGATAATCCGGTGAAAACTTTATAGGACAATGTCACATGTATATCTAGATCGTATCATTTTCTGTTTTCTAAGGTTCGGCATTGCATGCTAGCAGTTTCACACCAAAGTAAAGATAAGGGAGGAAGAAGCGGACTGTGCATAATGAGGTAAACTATTGAGTAACACAAACTCTCAATTTTCTTTATAATATCCATTGCAACACAATGGATCTTTTTGCATGCAGAATTTTCATGAACAATAGATGTATTTTGCACAAAATTGGATACATATAAACTTTTCTCCCATTGCAACGCATGGGCATTTGTGCCAGTAAAACTAAATGATTTTGAAAGAGATGAACTATAAGAATTAAATGAAAATCTACGTCATGCATATATGACTCCAAGCTTACATGCTATAGTGTGGTATTTATTCATAATTTGGTTACCAAATCTCATGCGTGCAATGCACGTATACCTTACTAGTATCAATAGGAAACAATCATGGTCAAACCCTTCTCGTTGTTGGGTCAAAGGGACAGATTGTGTGGGCCCCCTCACTGTCGGTAAAGCATAATATATATACCTCAGTGAGCCCACAGATACGTGCTCCGTCTATAAATCGCACATGGGAGTCATGCTCGATCAGAACACCCTGCCCCCTATACCCTACATGTGACCTGAAAAAGGTTTATATAATCTCCATGACAGGTCAAGTCAATCATTCTTTAATTTTTTTAGAGCAAAAAATAACCAATAAAAACATAGTCTACAAATTAGCAAAACAAGGATCCCAAGGTTTATATAATTGCCATGATAGGTCACTATAGATATTTTTATCTCTATAAGGACCGTGTCATGACATTTAAATAAAGCTTGAGATATGAAACTACCCACCGGGTCACCCATTCTTGGACTACTCCTGCCCGAGCACACTTAACTTCTGTGTTATATTTGACTAGGCTAGCGGATGGGAAGCCACCCCTTGCTAATAGGAATTGCCTCCTTGCCATTAAGGTGTTTCACGCTGGTCACCCTATGGGGACCTACTCCCTCCTATCACACACATCTGTGCTTTTAGAAACTGTGTGCGATATTTACATGGCCGGTATGTCGCCACCTATCCTTCAATGAGCACTGACACTGGTAGTGGGAAAACGATGGGAGAAGAGGCAGGAAACCGGTGAGAGGAGTGGCGGTAAATGGTAACATGTTTAGAAAACATAGTAGAGAAGGAGGCGTGAGCTAGCACGACACATGCGCACAGTGCTTACCCATGTATTCCATGTGCTGCCGAAAGGGCTGAGGGTTGCCATTCGATCTGGGAGCATCCAACAGTGCAGACGTACGATCCGTGGGGTTTGGGTTCTGGACAATTAGAACGCATGACTCAGATCACGGTTTGGTAGGCACACGAATTTCGTGAGTGAACTATGTGCTATTTGAAAACATTTCGTGAGAACAATCTCGGCTTTTAAATCCCCATAAATCCAACACTCACCCAGAAATCGTAAAACTTGGCATGGTGTCACGACATGGCACATATATGTCGAGGAATTTGTTTCGTCCATTTTGGCGCAATTTTTATTACAAGCCTCTTACAAACCGGAGCTTCTCTCGAAGAAGCCTCATGGTTCCAATTGGGAAACGTGTCCCCCTTGTGGGCAAAACGTAATCACTGCCTCTTTTCGCCTTGTATTTTCTTCTATGGGCAACATGGAACGATAAGATATCCTTGCTGAAATTTAAACTTATTCAGGGTTCGTTTGGCCTTTTTATACACTAATTGAGCTTCCTAGGCATTTAATGTCCATAATTCAAATCTGAACTTCAAATACATGCTCCAGTTCACCATAGTGGCTAGAAAAATTATACATGTGTCCTTGGGTGCATGTTTTGGTCCCATGCGAGGAATGGGAATGAATTACAACCGTAGCGGCATCCTGGCTCATCCTCAAACATTTGGAATCTCAGTTTTTAAATCCCCGTAAATCCTAAACTCACCAGAAAGTCATCAAAGGTGGCACGGTGTCACGTCATGGCACATATATGTCATGGTAAAAACATTGTCCAATTTGGGCCTAGCTTTATTACAAGCCTCTTACAAACCATAGCTTCTCCCAAAGAATCCTCGTGGTTCCGATAGGGAAATGTGTTCCCCTTGTGGGCGAAACATAATCACGACCTCTTTTCACATTGTATTTTCTTCTATGGGCAACATGGAACGATAGGACATCCATGCTGAAATTTAAACTTATTTAGGGTTAGTTTGTCATTTTTATACACTAATTGCGTTTCCTAGGCATTTAATGTCCATAATTCAAATCTATACTAAAAATACATGCTCCAGCTCACCGAATGGCTAGAAAAATTATACATGTGTCCTTGGGTGCATGTTTAGGTCCTACGCCAGGAATGGGAATGATTTACAACCGTACCTGCGTCCTGGCTCGTCCTCAAACATTTGGAATCTCGTTTTTTAAATCCCCATAAATCCAAAACTCATCAGAAAGTCATCAAAGGTGGCATGGTGTCACCTCATGGCAAATATATGTCGTGGTAAAAACATTGCCAATTTGGGCCAAGCTTTACAAACCTCTTACAAACCGGAGCCTATCACAATAACCCTCGTGGTTTCAATAGGGAAGCGTGTCCCCTTGTGGGCCAAACAATAATCACTCACTCTTCTAGCCTCGTATTTTCTTCTACATGCAACACAGAACAACGGGAGATTCACGCTGAACTTTGAAATTATTCAAGGTTCGTTTGACCTTTTTTATTTATTAATTGAGTTTTGTAGGCATTTAATGTCCATAATTCAATTCCGAACTACAAATACATGCTCTAGTGCACCAAAATGGCTAGAAAAAACATACATGTGTCCTTGGGGTGCATGTGTAGGTCCCATGGAACAAATGGGAACGAATTCAACCGTCTCGCCGTCCTGGCTTGGCCACAAACATTGCGAATCTTAGTTTTTAAATCTCTATAAATCCAAAACTCACCAGGTAATCATGAAACTTGGCATGGTGTCACTACATGGTACATATAATTGTCCAATTTTGGCGAAGCTATATTACAATCCTCTTACAAACCAAAGCTTCTCGCAACCTCGTGGTTTCGGTAGGGAAACAAGCCCCTCTTGTGGGCGAAACGATAATCCCTGCCTCTTCTCGCCTTGAACTTTGTTTTCTACAGGCAATATCGAATAACAGGAGTGTCATGCTGGAATTTGAAACTGTTCAGGGTTCATTTGGCCATTATATATATATTAATTAAGTTTTCTAGGCATTTAATGTAGTCCATAATTCAAATTTGAACTACAAGCACATGCTCCAGTAAGCAAAATGGGTGGGAAATCATACATGTGTCATTGGGTGCATGTTTAGGTCTGATTTAAGGAATGGGAATGAATTACAAATTTCTTGTTGTCCTGAAACATTGAGAATCTCGGTTTTTAACTCCCAGTAAATAAAAAACTCACGCCAAAAATAGGAAACTTGGCATGGTTTCATGACATGGCACATATATTCCATGGTAAAAAAATCGAAAAGTTTGAGACAAGGTGCACACATTAATAGCCAACGAAGTCCTTTTTGAAACAAATAGCTGACACGTTAATATCGCAAACGGTTGTATTATATGAACCATGTCTATATGTAACCATACTCAGTGGCGTGCGTGCGGGTGTTTGATTAGACAGGACGAGTGCGACAAGTCATCCTTGCAGGCTCGACGGGACGCGTGCGAGCAGTCCGCCGCGCAGGCTCGACGATACGTGTGCATCCTGTCCACCTCGCAGGCTCGACGGGACACGTGCGAGCAGCAAGGCCACCCATGCTCGCCGGGAAGCGAGCTCTTTGACCTACATGCACCAGCCGCCGCCCGCCTCACTGAAAACTTCTCCATCAATCGGTTAATTAAAGCACCTGGACGGAGGGTGTTTGGTTGTGATCCCATGGCAGCATTTGCTTTCTTCGTGGTTTCAACTCGTATTCCGGCCTAATTTAAATTGCCACATAGCGCAATAGATAATACGACGACAAATAAAATGGCAATAGATAATACGGCGATAAATTTACAATGGCGCAGATACTAATTGTCTTACATATT
The DNA here is from genome assembly GCF_003073215.2 of Triticum urartu. NCBI lineage: Eukaryota > Viridiplantae > Streptophyta > Magnoliopsida > Poales > Poaceae > Triticum > Triticum urartu. The sequence continues at coordinate 323,469,393 of NC_053023.1, read as the reverse complement.
CTGGATAATTTAAAATGCCACATGCGGCAATGCCCGGAAGACATGAGGGCAAGAGAAGAAGGAAATCGCAGACAATGATCTGGGTCACTACTGTCTCTACTCATCGATGGATTGTCGAGCGAAGACATCCTCCAGCTCCTTCATCAATTCCTCACGACTTTGCTTGAAAGCAGCCACAGATTCCGCCACCTCCTGCTCGTGCTCGATCCGGAGCTTCCTCGAGTAACCCATCAGTTCCTCAACGACCGCTGTTAGTGGCATCCCTGAGGCATTGCTCTGGTCATGCGACATCTTCCATCCGGCGACCTCCACCTCCTTATCGGCGAGCGCCTTGAGGAGATTCACATTGTCACCCATGAGTTGCTCGATGAGGCCAGTCGCCTTGTCAATCGAGGCATGGCGGATCTTGAGCAGCTTTATCAAGCCGTCGACTAGCTCCTGCTGCTTAATGAGGCCAGCGAGAATGTCGTCGTCGCCGGCCAAGGACTTCAGGAACGCCAGCTCATCGCGATGGCCGATGTGGCGAGTGCACTTGTGAGAGCCCTCGCGTGCCCGTGAGAGCTCGTCCAAGGGCTCCTCGGCATGCCGGGACATCTCTGCTGCTGCTGCCACTTCGCGGAGGGACCTCTCTAGTGCTTTCGCGACCTTGGTCTTTTCTGCCTGGTTATATGTCCACTCGAAACTCCTCCTATCGGTCATGGCGGAATGACTTGACAGGAAAGACCAGTTTTGTGGTGATGAGGAGAGGAACTGTGAAGTAATTTTTGAGTCGGTAGTTTTTATAGCTCGGTGCTAAGTGTGAACACATATTAGTTTGATAGGTGTTAACAGATTTGCGATTACTTATTGCGTTGTAATATGCAATGTGATGAGAAACAAGGTTAAAAGTTATTGATATTTCTGGGCCTACAAAGCCCGGTTTGTTGTTCTGGCTCATCGCAAACAGTTCTTTTGGATCAACCGTATGCCACGCATCAAAAGCCTGAAACATGGTCCCGCATTCTCGGATGTACGTGTACGTGTCTGCCCACTATCACACACAGTCAAGATATCACCATCGTATCCTATGGATGCACCGTGGCGCCTCCCATGGGGTGCCAGAAGGCTGACCACGTGATTGCTCACCGTTGAAGCGGCCACGACACACTTTGCTCCTTGTTGAGGCGGCCGCGGCGCGCTCCGCTCTGGCGTCCCGGCGCACGCTCGGCTCACCGTTGAGGAAAATTTACAATGGTAATGGTTAATAATTGTCTTACATATTCAGGGTAATTTAAAACGCCACATGCGACAAGGACGAGAACACTCACGACCTACAGATGCATACAATTGTAATAAAAATATAGGCTAAAAGGCTGAGCTGGCGGCCTTTCGATGATGGTCTTCTCGGATTCCATGATCAGCATAGCACCCTTGCGTCCATTCACTCCAAGTGTCCCCACCTGCCTCCGCCTACAGAGCTGCTAGAGCAGGATGGCTCTTGGGGCTGCTGGGCCTCTTCCAGAAGATCTTGACAGCGTGCTAACGCGCGCATGATATCTCCACGGATTTGCTCCATTTCCATGTTTCTGGCCCGGTAGCAAATTCCGTCCATCACCTGGATCCTCAAGATATCATGTTGGCAATGTTCTACTTTCTCGGGGACATCAACTCCGCCAAGGATGCGCTCAAGCCTGGCCACCACATCATCGGCATCGAGGTTGACACGGCCACCGTGGGCAATGATGAAGTCGCAGGCTGCTTGGTTCTTTACTGAATCGCAGAGGTCCTCTGCCCATTCCTTGCGGGGCATCAGGCTCTCGATGAGCACTGGTGACATCACTCTTCGGGTAGGTCGTCGATCATGCCGCCGAGCAGCTCTGGATCTTTTGCACGGTGGGTGGCAAACTGCTCATCACCTCTCCTTTTCAATATGTCGATTGTGCGCCCAAGGACTGTCACGCCGATATCGCTGCCGATGGGCATGGTCCCTGCACCATTCGATGAAGCACTTTCTCCCCGACATGCTCCGACTCATTCTCCTTGCCGAAGATGTAACGCAGGTAGGGGTCGATGTCGAAGCTTTGGTCGTTGCCTGGCATGCTTGGAATAACTAATGGTAGATGGGTGAGGACTAGATCTGCGCAGAGTGTCGCGACGGTGCACTATCGCCTGGGTTATATGCAGCAAGCCATTAGCTGGTGGAGGGAAACCAATGAGGGAAGAGGCATGGATTTTACAATTCACACCTCTGGAGCGCGGGAAGACTAAGTGGAGCACACACACAACCCGAATACTGTATGCGGTGCCACGTGTCATTTAACACACATGTGTTAACATAAGGAAACGTATGTGTAACTTACTAATCATCGCACACGGGTACTCACAGACGCATTGTGTGCGATACTCCTAGCCACTGCAAGCAACTAGTTTGCATTTTTCAAAGTTTTTTGTACGAACAGAATCTCACACGAACTAACTATAGTAACCGTATGTGTTATAATTTCTCATCACAAACAATTCATCCGAGTGGGCAGTTTGTTGCGTAACACACACATCTTGTTTACATGAATCGTTTGTGTTCTTTTGGCTCATCACAAATAGTTCATCTATGTGAACTATATGCCTCATATCACACACATCTTGTTAAGTTGACCCTTTCTGTTCTCTTCCCGTCATCGAAAACAGTTTGTCTGAGTGAACCATATGCCGTATATCACACACACCTTGATCTGGCTGACTGTTTCTGTTGCATTCCCTAATAGCACATAGTTCATCGCAGCGAACTGTATGCCGCATATCACACACACATTGATATGGCTGCCCGTTTTGTTGTTCTGACTCATCGCAAATAGTTCTTCTGGTTCAACAGTATGCCTCGCATCGCACACGTAATTAAAATCTGAACCGTGTTTGATGTCTCTGCCATCGCAAACATTTTCCTCTTTTTGATGGTTTTTTACATCCCCGTTTGCGATTAATGCATCGCACTTATTTTTGTCAAAGGGTCTCTAATCATATTGGAGCGTTAGCATCATCCTGCAGTAGTGATGCAACCACATATAATAGTGCCAAGTTAGAGGGAGCACCTGCGATGGTGCACTAGGGGAGATGTGCTCATCATCAACACAGCTACATTGGCGCAGGCTGCGACGCTCGTCGCCCCTCCCTTCGGAGCCCTCAGTTTGGGCATACAAAGGCAGCGGATACCCGGGAGGCGGCCGCTCGTACCATGGCCATGACACTTCCGGCCTCACGACTATGTCGCAACGATGAGACAGCCTCTTCCTAGGCGGAAGTTGCTCGGGCTCGTCAAGGGGAGTCTTGCCTTTCTCCGCGGCCGAGAACGTCCATAACGGCGCCATGGTCGATGCAACAAGCGATGAAGCGAGGAAGAAGAAGGAGCAGGAGAAGCAAAGGAAGAGATGGGCGCCAGGGGCTTCGGCCCCTCTTCCCATTTATAGCCAAGGGGAGGCCAACCGCCGGCCTCCACGATCTAAGGCAATAATTATCTTTTTCCGCATGCAGCAATGACTCGTCAAGTCGGGCAGTTGCCGAGGTGGCGTGGGGAAGCGGAGACACCCACGTCCAATCAATCGCCACGCGTCAAGCGGGGCCGCAGCCTGTTGGGGCCCGTGACACTCCGCACTTGCCCCTTGGCTTTGCCTCGAAGCCAAGCCCGAGCGTGCCTTGAGACCGGGGGCTACTATCGGTGTTCTAGGAATGGGGGTCCCCAGACTTGCCTGCCTGCGGCCCACAGCATGGCCCATAAGTGGCCATGTATGGCCCATCTTCACTAGCAAACACTCAAGTCCCTCGCGAGGTGGATGACACAAGACCTCCTCGGGGGCAGACTCACCGGGCTGGCTCGTGAGGGGCGGAGAGATCAAGGCAAGGGACACCTCGTGAGGTTTCTGTGATGCAAGCCATGATGACTGGAGCCAGGCGGGCGCTAGCGCGCGCAGTGTCCTTGTTTCCTCTTTGGTTCTAAAGAGGCAAGCGCAGGCGAGGAGTCTTGATGCATCAGGCAAAGGTTTCCATATTGGTGCAACAAGACCAAGACCAGCAGGACGACAGGACGGAGGTCACCGTGGAGCCCAAGACGGCGTCACCACCAGAGCTGGCAGGCGAAGACTACTTTTGTCAGGATAACTTGTACTAGTTGTCTCCCTTTGGATTTGGCCGTTGTTGGATCCCTTCCCGCTGAATATTTTGGAAGATGACCAAGGCCTCTATAAATAGGACTAGCCACTACAGTAGGAGGGAACTAGAACCAATCCAGAGAGAGAGGAGAGATCACATCCAGATCATCCTCAACCACACAAGTTCGCCAAGCACAAGAACACCTCTCCTCAGGAGTCTATTCTTCCCTTGTAACTGTTCATCCTCAGCCCAAGAGGCAATCCACCACACCACACTGGAGTACGGTATTACACCACCTCGGTGGCCCGAACCAGTATAAACCCTGTGTCTCTTGTTTTTTGGGTTCGTCAAGCTAGGCCGTGAGAACATGATGTGCGCGAGCTAGAGAGAGGGAGAGATCTTCGTGCACACCCCAGTGTTCGAACCTCAAGGGTTTTGCCGGAACCCAAAATCCAACATTTGGCGCGCCAGGTAGGGGTGCGCTTAAGCTTTCCCCTTTGTCAATCCGCGCTTCGCCACTCCACCAAGCTCATGGCCGATGCTCGTCGGGCCCGCGCTGAGCGTAGGGCCGCCCACGCCACCCGTGTCGCTCAGATAGCCCCTATCGGCGGGCCTCCCCGTCGTTCTCCGTCACCCGCCCCAAACACCGCCACCAGCCCAGTGACAAACGAGCAGCAAGCCTCCTCACTGCACCCCTCCGTGTGGTGAGACGGCCGCACCGCCACCCCGTCACTGACTCCGGCCGGCTCATCGTCTCACGCTCGCCGCACGCCCACGGGCGCGCATGCCGCGCTGCTCATGCCACGCGAGCTTCTGCGCTACCGCCCGGTCGACGACCTCTACGAGGACTGGTTGGACTGCATCACCGAGCTCGTCAGCGCCGTAGGGGGCTCTCCTGCACCATCCCTCTCGCTGCCTCGCCCGCCCCCTGCTGCGGGTGATGTGGCTCACGGAGCGCTTACACCCCCTCCGCATCAAGACGGCACCCTCGCGCCGAGACGCCAGGCTCATGGAGCGCCTCCGCCTCCTCTGCATCAAGACGGCGTCCTCGCTCCAAGATGTGCGGTCCCGCGGCATGATCCGCCGCGCTGTATGCCCGTGCACAAAGAAAGAAGCTGCCAAGAGGTTCCCCGTCCGAAAGAAAACGCTCCAGTGCTCCCATCACCACCACGTCAGGATCGCTTGCCGCGGCAGGGCCATGTGTCGCTTGTCGTGGAGGCGCAAGGACACCAAGATCAAGCTCCGCCTCCATGACGGGCCCTAGTGGCCACGGCCAGGCGGCGGACTCCTGAGCTGTGTAGCGTGATCAAGCCGGATCTCCCTCCCCGCTACAACGGCACCCCCGACCCTACGGTGTTCTTGCAGCTCTATGAGCTGAGCATCGAGGCGGCCAACGGCGACGAAATGGTCATGGCGAACTGGTTTCCCATGGCTCTCAAGGACGGCACTCGCTCATGGCTCCTAAACCTGCCCCCGGGCTCGATCTCCTCCTGGGACGAGATGCACGACCACTTCGTTGCCAACTTCCAGGGCACTCTAGACCGCCCCCGGCCGTGGGTGACCTGCACCGCATCAAGCAACAGCCGGGAGAGACCCTGCAGAAGTACATACAACGCTTCAATAGCGTGTGTCTCAAGATCCCCAAGGTGACATACGAGGCCATCATCTCAGCGTTTTCCGATGGCGTTCATGACATCAAGATGAAGGAGGAGCTTGCCATCCATGAGTAGTTGTGGGACGACTTTGGAGCTATTCAAATTGGCAACCAGGTGTGCAAGAGCCAAGGAGGGGTGCGTCTCCCTCCTCGAGCTCCCCGCTGCGGATCCAGAGGAGAAGAAGGCCAAGGTCAAGGACGTGAAGCGCAAGGGGGTGGCCGTACTCGCGGCAGAACCAGACACCAAGCATGGCCGTGACCTCCCCGAGTCATCCAAGGGCAGTCGTACATTCTACGCCTTCCACAACGTGCGCAGCCATAACACCAATGATTGTCAAGAGCTCAAGGCCATTCGAGAGGGACGCATCGGTCGACGCCCCAAGCGCAACGACCGGGCTACGGCTGAGGAGGTGGCGAGGTGGAGGACGTTGGGACGACTATGGGCCCCACTAGGAGTGGCGCGACCAGCCTCGCGAGCACCGCTGGCAGGATCTGCCTCATGAGGGCGCTTGGAGGGACTAGCCTCGCGAGGACCGTCCTCAAGGCACCCTGGTCTCCCTCCGCTGCCGCCGCCACCAAGGAGGAACGACGACCACCAACAGGATGAAGGGGCTGGGGGCTTCTAGGAGCCGTGCGCCATCACCTGCATCTTGGGTGGCGCTCAGGCCCCAGCCTCCTAGTGCATCTTCAACTAGTTCTCTCGCGAGGTGAATGCAGCCCTCCCCAAGCTCGAGGCCACGCGGCCGCTAAGATGGTCCAAGTACGCCATCACCTTTAGCTCGGCGGACCAGCTCAAATCCGGGGCAACCGCCGGCGTCCTCCCGATGCTCTGTTCACCCATAATCGGCAATGTCCAAGTCACGAAGACCCTCATCGACGGCGGCACAGGGATCAGTGTCCTGTCCGTCGAGACGTCCGACAACCTTAAAGTGCCATACGATCAGCTCCAACCTACCAAGACTTTCTCAGGAGTGACTCATGGCTCCACCACCCCGATAGGGAAAGTTCATCTCCCTGTCACCTTCGGTCAGCGTGACAACTACCACACCGAGCTCGCCGACTTCGATGTCGCCCACATCCGCCTGCCGTACAATGCCATCATCGGGTACACAACGCTAGCCAAATTCATGGCAGTCACCCACCATGGCTACAACGTCCTCAAGATGCTGGGCCACAGGGGAGCAGCGCCACCTTAGGATCAGCGCCCGTGCCTGGGGCACCTCTCTCCCTCGCATAGGGAGGCGTGCCTGGCGCCCTCCTCGGGCAGGGCTCGGGGGCTCTCTTCTGGAGGGCCTCAGATCTAGCCAACATCACGAGGGAGGCGCTCGGGCACCATGTGGAGTCATGCTTCACGGCATGTTTCCCTCGGGAGGGCACTAGGCGAGGAGCGCCCGACGCTCAGGAGTTCATCATCGAGACCACTCAGGAGTTGCAGGATGCAAGAGCCATGCGCGGCGACCGCCGCCCACCTGGCGCTGCTCCCCACCCAGGCGAGGGTGGTGAGCTGCATGTCTGCATTGACATCCCAGGGCTCAACAGGGCCGCATCTCCGGAGCGCTTCTGGCCTTCGCGTGCTGGCTGATGTGAGGGTCTACCTCACAGCTACGTTCGCATGCCATTCGGCCTGTCGAGCATGGCAGCTGCCTTCCAGCGCAACTTGTGGAGCATCCTGGTAGGTCAGGAGGCCAGCCTTCACGTAATACTGGCGAAGATGGAGACGGTCTTCAGGAGGCCACCTAGGCCTCCAGAGCCTCCCAAGGCTCTGGGCCTCGACGGCTCGTGAGGAGCGACTTCTTCAACGCGCATCTTCAGCTACCCCAACACTCCTTCGACAACCAAACCAGGTGACATTTTCCAAGCTCATTTAGCTGGGAGCGACCCTTGGGCCGCATCATTCCTAGGCCGCGTGGGTCTATCCTTGCGGCATGTATCCGCTTGCATCTTTAGTTCACCCTACTGGGGGCACCCCTCGGGCTGCATCATCCCCGAGCCGCTCGGGTCCGACCGAGTGGCATGTATCGTTCTTGCATTTACCTAAGCCAGTTTACTTTTCATGCATAATCCATCTGTGGTCATCACTGCCTGCTTGATTATCGCCCGCCATGGGAACCTCCCATGCCGGCACGACGCTTGTGCTCGGGTCCATCCCTGCAACGCTGACAAATCTGAGCGGTCGAGCTCTGGCTCGCGGCATGCCCGCGCACGTCACCTCACCAGACCCTCAGTGCCTTCACCTCCTTGCGAAGCAACCAGTGGCGAACCGGCAATCACCATGGCAATTCGTTCCCCTCCTCGCGCTAACTTGCAGGAAACTCCTGAGGACTACAGCGGGCGGTACCGCAGGCTCTCTCTTCTCCCATGCAATTCGCTTGCACGTTAAAAGGGGGGCTCCTGAGCACCGCGACTCATGAGCTCTTATTGGCTCTCCAGCCCTCATCCCCTAGCCTTGACCACGTCATCACGACCTGGCGTACTGGCGACGGCTGAGCTCGCTCGAGGGCCAGGACCTGAGGACACAGAGCACACGGAAGAGCATCGAGAATAGGGGAAGGCTCGCACGGGCCTAACCTAGCTACCCAATAGTGGTTGACGCCCAAGTCTGGTGCAACACAAGGAACCAGCTCCAGAATGCCAACATAAGTCTTCCTGGATCAACCCAGCGCTACAACATAGGATCCTCATCAGCGGCAGCCTTGTTACGACAAGATCGCCACCCTTTCCTGCCTCTCGGTAGTTGCTTGAGCGCCAAAGGGGACTTCTTGAGCATCGTGCCTCGGGAGCTCTTACTGGACCTCGGGCCGCTCACCTCCTGGCCTTGACCACGGCATCGTGACCTGGCATACTAGCGACGGATGCAGCCTGCCTGGGGACTGGGACCTGTCAGCGTAGAGCACAAAGCTGTCGTGGGGTTGGAAAGGGGAGACCGAGCCGAAACAAGACATGTGATCGCAAATTTTATAATAGGGATAACATGCACAGAAGGCATTACAGACCCTTTACACTCCCCCACGGGGTCCGTTTCGATTCCTCGCAGGGAACAAAAAGAAGGGAGTTCCTAGGAGCTCTATCTGCACGCGCCAGGGCAGCCAACGCCATCATCAACAGTGGGCCACGAGAGGCCGGCGCCAAGCCCATCCAGATCAGCGACAGCGGCGGCCGGACGCTGCAGCCTTGCTCCAGGCCCGATGAGAGCTCGGGGGCACGTAGCTATCGTCGCTTGTCTCCGGAGTCTCGGAGAGCTCGGGAGAATCGCTCGACCACCAGGAGTCACCACTGTCGCTGGAGGAGCTGCTGGCGAGCCCAGCGGCAGGCTCGGCGTTGGCCGCTGCGCCGTCCTGATGACCCCCTTTAGGGCAGCACTCCAAGCAGCAGCCTTCGTTGTCGAAGACCTTGAAGAACATCATGGAGGCGCCGTCGTACTTGAAGTGGATGGCGAGGGCGCCTTCTGCACAGCAGACTCGGGCGACCTCGCCCCACCCACAAGTCATGAAGGTCCTCCCGGAAGTGACGGCTTCAACCTCCGCTCCAGTCGCCGAGGCATCGCAGTAGGCTTGCTGCAGCCTGATAACCCACAAGTATAGGGGATCGCAACGACTTTTGAGGGTAGAGTATTCAACCCAAATTTATTGATTCGACACAAGGGGAGCCAAAGAATATTCTCAAGTATTAGCAGCTGAGTTGTCAATTCAACCACACCTGGAAACTTAGTATCTCCAGCAGAGTGTTTAGTAGCAAAGTAATACGATAGTGGTGGTAACGGTAATAAAAGAGTAATGAAAGCAAAGTAATATTTTTGGTATTATGTAGTGATTGTAACAATAGCAACGGGAAAGTAAATAAGCGTAAACCAGTATATGGAAAGCTCGTAGGCATCGGATCAGTGATGGATAATTATGCCGGATGTGGGTCATCATGTAACAGTCATAACATAGGGTGACACAGAACTAGCTCCAATTCATCAATGCAATGTAGGCATGTATTCCGAATATAGTCATACGTGTTTATGGAAAAGAACTTGCATGACATCTTTTGTCCTACCCTCCCGTGGCAGCAGGGTCCTAATGGAAACTAATGGATATTAAGGCCTCCTTTTAATAGAGAACCGAAACAAAGCATTAGCACATAGTGAATACATGAACTCCTCAAACTACGGTCATCACCGGTTAGTATCCCGATTATTGTCACTTCGGGGTTAACGGATCATAACACATATATATTGATGAAAACATAATAGGTTCAGATCTGAAATCATGGCACTCGGGCCCTAGTGACAAGCATTAAGCATAGCAAAGTTATACCAACATCAATCTCAGAACATAGTGGATACTAGGGATCAAACCCTAACAAAACTAACTCGATTACATGGTAAATCTCATCCAACCCATCACCGTCCAGCAAGCCTACGATGGAATTACTCACGCATGGCGGTGAGCATCATGAAATTGGTGATGGAGGATGGTTGATGATGACGACGACGAATCCCCCTCTCCGGAGCCCCGAACGGACTCCAGATCAGCCCTCCCGAGAGGTTTTAGGGCTTGGTGGTGGCTCCGTATCGTAAAACACGGAAATCTTCTCTCTTATTTTTTTCTCCCCGAAAGCAGTTATATAGAGTTGGAGTTGGAGTCGGGAGGACTCCAGGGGGCCCACGAGGTAGGGGGCCGCGCCCTAGGGGGTGCGCCCCCCACCCTCGTGGATAGGGTGTGGGCCCCCTGGTCTTCATCTTTGGTGAGGATTTTTTATTATTTATTGTAAGACATTCCGTGGAGTTTTAGGTCATTCCGAGAACTTTTGTTTTCTGCACATAAAACAACATCATGGCAATTCTGCTGAAAACAATGTCAGTCCGGGCTAGTTCCATTCAAATCATACAAGTTAGAGTCCAAAACAAGGGCAAAAGTGTTTGGAAAAGTAGATACGTTGGAGACGTATCAAGTCCCCCAAGCTTAAACCCTTGCTTGGCCTCAAGCAATTCAGTTGACAAACTGAAATAAATAAAGAAAAACTTTTACAAACTCTGTTTGCTCTTGTTGTTATAAATATGTCAAGCTAGCATTCAAGTTTTCAGCAAAGATTATAACTAACCACAATTGCAATAATTCTCAGGTCTCATGATTACCCATATCAATAGCATAATCAACTAGCAAGCCATAATAATAAATCTCGGATGACAACACTTTCTCAAAACAATCATAATATGATATAACAAGATGGTATCTCGCTAGCCCTTTCTGAGACCGCAAAACATAAATGCAGAGCACCTTTAAAGACCAAGTACAGACTAGACATTGTAATTCATGGTAAAAGAGATCCAATCGTATTTACACCTAATGTAAACTAACAATAATGAATGCAAATGACAGCGGTGCTCTCCAACTGGTGCTTCTTAATAAGAGGATGATGACTCAGCATAAAAGTAAATAGGTAGGCCCTTCGCAGAGGGAAGCAGGGATTTGTAGAGGTGCCAGAGCTCGGTTTTGAAATAGAGGTGAATAATATTTTGAGCGGTATACTTTCATGGTCAACATAACAACCAAGAGATGGCGATATCTTCCATGCTACACACATTATAGGCGGTTCCCAAACAGAATAAGATAACAGTCCGGATGACATCACACTGTACAGGCACCTGGAGCAACAGAATACCCATCAAAGGCTTGTTCCCACTGCGAGGAGTCTGAAAAAGCAGAAGCAAGGGCTCAGGGCTGCACAAGACACACTCAAAATTAGATGGAGTGAAGTACTCAACACTACAGCAAAGTACAGCGGTAGTCGTCACACAAAGAGCTACCCGAAGCGAAAGCTGCTACCTGAATTCCATGAGGAGGCCTTAGATCCCTTGCAATCAAAAAACAAAATAGCCATCCGGTCAGATAGACGACCTCGTGGCCAACATAGAGCGGCAAACGACGCTGCAAACCAGCCAGTACGCGATCCACGTGAGGGCTTGCATCAAAAGGACGGCACAACCAGATCCATCTACGGGCCAAGCAAGCGCGCTCCAGCACACAATGCAACACAACAAAAATCTGAACACCATGGTACACCCAAATACAGGGGTGCCGCACAGCCCCTATGTTTCACCGATGAGGTGTTGGACCATGAATTTCCAGAGGGATTCAAACCCGTAAACATAGAGGCGTACGACGGAACAACAGACCCTGGGGTCTGGATTGAGGACTACATCCTCCATATCCACATGGCTCGAGGAGACGATCTCCATGCCATCAAGTACTTACCCCTCAAGCTCAAAGGGCCAGCTCGGCACTGGCTTAAAAGCCTCCCCGAAAACTCCATTGGAAGCTGGGAAGAGCTCGAGGACGATTTTCGGGAAAAATTTCAAGGGACCTATGTCCGACCATCATATGCAGACGATTTAAGTCATATAACTCAACAACCCGGAGAGTCAGCCCGAAAGCTTTGGAACAGGTTTCTCACTAAAAAGAACCAAATAGTCGACTGTCGGGACGCCGAAGCCTTAGCAGCTTTCAAGCAGAGCATTCGAGACGAATGGCTTGCCAGACACCTCAGCCAAGAAAAGCCGAGAACAATGGAAGCATTAACAAGCCTCATGACCCGCTTTTGCGCGGGCGAGGACAGCTGATTAGCCTGATGCAGCACCAGCGACCCAAGTACATCCAAAGTCAGGGACGGAAACGGGAAGCCACGACGCAGCAAAAACAAGCGCCGAAATAAAGAAGACGGCCCAAAGAGCATGGCGGTAAACGCCGGATTCAGAAGCTCTCGGCCAGGTCAGCAAAAGCTGCCCTCCAAAGGTAACAGAGACGAACTGTCCAGCTTGAACAAGATTCTGAACAAACTATGTCAGATCCACAGCACCCTCAACAAACCTGCAAATCATACCCATAGAGAATGTTGGGTCTTCAAGCAGTCCGGCAAACTCAACGCCGAACACAAGGGGCAGGATACACCAAGCGAAGACGAGGACGAGCCTCGCAAGCAAAGCACTGGGGAACAGAAGAAATTCCCACTAGAAGTCAAAACAGTAAACATGTTACACGTGATGAAGGGGAGAAACAAAGCGGCACTCCTAGAGACACATGCCCGAGGGCCTATCACCGTGGAGTTCTGCCACTGGTCGTCCAAACCGATCACCTTTGACCATCAGCATTACTCGGCAAGTATCCGGCATGCAGGATGGGCTGCCTTGGTGTTAGACCCTATAATTGACGGATACCACTTTCACACAAGTCCTGATGGACGGCGGCAGTAGTTTAAACCTGATATATTAGGACACAGTCCACAAAATGGGGATAGACCCAACAAAAATCAGCCATAGCAATACTACCTTTAAAGGAGTTACGCCAGGCCCAAAAGCCCGTTGTATGGGCTCCCTACTACTAGAGGTTATATTCGGCTTTCCCGATAACTTCCATAGCGAAAAGTTAACCTTCCACATCGCTCCGTTCCAAAGTGGCTATCAAGCACTACTCGGACGCGAAACTTTTGCTCGATTTAACGCAATACCGCATTACGCTTCTCTCATGCTTAAGATGCCCGGTCCAGGTGGCATCATTACAGTAAATGGAAATATTGAGCCCTCCTTGCGCGCGGAAGACCGTGCGGCTGCCTTGGCAGCCGCACACTAGACGGCCTCACCAACTAGAGCATCTGACAGGTCGTTAAGACCATGGACACGGTTAGACGAGTTCGGTGTAGCTATATATAATTGATACAGGTTTGATGGCTATACCCCTACAACAATACAAGGGGCTCAACGCGTGTGAACAAGTGACAATTAGGCTCAACTTACTCATCTGGAACTATACATGGTTTATTTAGAATAACCTACCTTTTGCACGACAACTTTTCAACTAAGTTCCTCTCTTTTTCAAATGACCATCATGCTACACCCGTCCAGGATACGGCACAATGGAGACACAGGCGTAGACATGCAAAAGGGACCCGTTCCAAGGATTCTTTTTAGATTAAGACCCTATGTAAACCTTTTTTACTGTCTCTTGTTGATACACATCCCCCGGATTCTCAGTACAACTGAGAAGGATGCTGACGTATTGGCATGTGGCCACGTCAGAATATTGCACGTACCTGGACACCAGGGGCTTATTACAAAGGGCACTGTTTAGCCCGGTTTACATCATAAAGACCGAATACCTTAGGGAGTGTTCGGTCGTTGCGAGTTTGGCCTTATATGCATCAGCTCCAAATCATGTCTTTGGTCAAATGTTGGGTTTGCCCGGCTCTTGTGTTTTGCTGCCTTAAGTTCCACTCTATCGGCTAGGGCGGCACCAGGAGAACTACTATGATTGTGCCTGGTTCATCCGGACGAGCACCTCAGTAGAGAAAGCCGAAAACTGACTGTCATGATATAGCGTGAGACTGGTCAACCACTCGATGACCTAGCGGAATCTTCGGGATTCCTCCGCCTTAACAAGGGCCGTTTCCGGCCAGGCATGTACGCGCCCCGAATTCGGATGAGCGCGGAGCCACCAGGGGCTATATAGTAGCCCCACTGTCAAACTCCTCTGGCTAAGTGAAAGTGTTAAAGCATGATTATCCGATTGCCTAGTTCGTTGCGCTATCACCTCCTTAATGGACCAAGACGTTGGATCAAGTGTGAACATGCGTCTTCTGCGAGCACCCCCGCATTATATGCATGGGGGCTGAAGCCGACGACTGCCATCTTTCAGTTATATACATAAACGGCCGCACAGGAGGCATCATAGTACTTTCACGGGAAAAAGTATAAAAACAGCCTTGATAAACTCAATAAAACATTGTTTTTCAATGGGAATACATGTCATTAGAACATAATATTCTTCGAGCACTGCGCTTCTATGAACGAGCACCCTCAAGAACTTCTTGAAAGTAGTGCTCGGTAGGTACTCGGCTCTCGTCCGAATCTTGGGCTGCAATGGCGGTGGCCTCCATCTCGCCAGTATGTCTTCACACGGGCAAGGGCCATGCACACCCTCTACGCACGCCGACCTCTTCACGCGCATTGATGTGCAGCACCGCACCAAGGAACTGCTGCACCAAACTAAAATAATGTTCGGCTTTGGCCTTTCCGGCCACAGATGATCCACAACAGACCTCATGGCGAGTCCGGGCAATCTATTCAGCTCGGCCCATTCGGCCAACCTGATCGGTCAATGGAAGCGGACGCTCTGGAACATTAAATTGTGACCAGAACAACTTTTCCACTTCGCGATCTTTTTGATCTCGGAAGTATTCGGCCGCATCAGCAGCACTCGCCGCTAAGTCCAGATATGCGTCGCAGAACTCCACAGCCGGTCCAAAGGGGCGTACCTAGGATCTCCGAACTTCATCCGCAGCATAAAGGGCTTCCCAGCCGATATCCCCGGCTTGACGCAGTTCCCCTTCTTCATCGCTCTCATTGCAGAGCGGGTGTCTTTGGTCGCCATCGTGGCCTTCTCCAGGTCTGTCCTCTTGCTCGATCTTCCTTTTCAAGAAGCTCGTAACGGTCAGCGGCAATCTTCAATTCCACAAGCCATCCTGGCTATTCCTCCTTGCTTTGGCAGTGAGCAGCTGTTCGGCTTTCAGCTCCTTAACTGCCTTTAGGGCAGCCACATCGCTTTTCTGGCTTGTTCTTTGGCTTGGGCAAGTTCCGCCCGAAGGTTCTCCACGGCCGCAGCTCCATCTGCATTCACACACATGTTATAGATACTGGCATCATGCTCCTCTTCCATGTGTCACCGGAGGAATCACATACCCTGTGCCTCGTCAAGCCCCTAGTTGACAAGTACGAATGTCGGCGTCTGCCACGTCAAGCTGCGCTTTAGCTCGGAAACTCATCAGTCCGGCTGGCCACCGGACCCTCCGCCACTGCATATTAAGGCGGCACGATTATTCCTAGGACTATGATCCTCTGTGCACTGTCGTCTTCGACAGCACCCAGAGTCTCAGGGCTACTATCTACACAGGGCACATCTAAAAATGTGCGGTGTTGTCAAAAATGTACATCATTTCGCGTACCTCAAAACCCGTCAGTAGACTCATAAAGGCTTCATGCAACCCGCTTTCGGCGGACGAAATCTTTCAATCACCGTACCCATCAACGTGTGCAGTGCTCTTCTGAGATAGCCGCTCGCTCTAGCAGATCCCTCAGTACGTCGACCACACCAGACGGTGCCGACTCTTTCGATGCTCTCTTCAAGAGCCGGATACTGAGGACTTCGGGTGGCCATAGGATTGCCTTCTGGCCTTGCCGGATCAGGAGAAACCCTCCGCGACGACACCTCGGGGTCGCCCGCCTCATGAGGCGGTATGGCAGGGAAGGCGTTTCGCTCTCCATCATCTCTGAAGAAGATCCCTGAAGACGAGCTCTGCTGAGAAGGGCTAAGATCGAACTGCAAGATAAATGCTTTGGTTATTTTCCTCAGAAGTAAAGCGAGGTATTTTCATTATTAAGTATCCTTTTACTTACAGCTTGGTGGAGGGCTGATCCCCTTGAGGGCATAGTGCAGCCGGGGTAGCCCCTAGGGCAGGACCCTTCCGGCGAAGATTTCTTCCCCGTTTGGAGACCATTGTCTCCGGGTCTCGGAGGCGGTCCTCTTCCTTCCCTGGGAGAGGAAGTTTCAGTCCCTCCTCCCCGGCTAACCTCCTTCGCGGAGGCGCTAGCCTCCTTGTCCCCCCTTTATCTTCTCCTAAGGGCGCTTGATAAGGCGATCTCTAGCATCCTGGTTAGCACGGGATTTGAGGTCTCAGGGAGGGGGGCCGGACACCTGATCAACTTTGCCTTCGCTATCCAATCCTGGTCAAAGAGCATTTTTTAGGGCGACGTTGCGATAAATAAACGGACAAGTGTGTTCGGATGCGGGGCTACTTACTTGGGTATCAGGGATTGCAGCTCAGACATGCATCCTAAGTGATGTCCGACACATTATTTGTGGTCCGAAGAACAATTTGTACATCTCCTCAGGCGTCATGCTGAGGAAGTGTTGGATAGCTCGCGGTCCCTTCGGGTTGAACTCCCACATGCGGAGGGGACGGCGTTTGCAAGGCTGGACTCGACGAACTAGCATAACTTGCACTACCATAACCAGACTGAAATCTCTATCAAAGAATCTCGATACGGCTTTGCAGTATTGGCACGTCCTTGGCTGACCCCAGCTCAGCCCCCTTGATCCATGACATCAGTTGTGGTGGGGGCCTGAGCGAAAGGTGTGGGGGCAGCTATCCACTTGGCACTTCGGGGAGCTGTTATGTAGAACCACTCCCGCTGCCACAATCCGGACACCTCTGGGAAGCTACCCTTAGGCCATGGAGCGTCAGCGATTTTGCTTATTGAAGCGCCTCCGCACGCTGGCATACTGCCCCTCGATCATCTTCGGCTTTCACATCGAAGTCTTGAGCCATAGGCCGAAGTGAGGGGTATGCGGGAAGGCCTCACATACGACAATAATGACGAAATGTGAAGAAGGGAATCCGGGGCAGATCGTGAAAATCTAGCCCATAATAGAACATAAGACCCCTAACAAAGGGATCCAGAGCGAGGCCTAGTCCTCGAGGAAGTGGGAGACGAACACGATGCTCTCGTTGGGTTCGGGAGTAGGGACGACTTGCCCTCGGGCAGGCAGCCATGCGAAATTTTCGGCGGTCAGATATCTGGCCTCTCTCAACTTCTTGATGTCCTCCCCGTGACGGAGGAAGGCATCCACCAACCTTGAAGGTTGGATCCGGACATAGTTGAAGGTCCGAAGCACTTGACTTGAGTTTTGGGTATTAGAACTCGCGGCGAGGGAAGCATTTGATTGAGCACGAGAGGGAAAAAAGAAAAAGCCTTGTCCCCTTTATAAAGAGGGTGAGTATCAAGCGTCCTCCTCGTGGCCATTTGGGACTTGTCTAAGATCTACGAGTCCTACCAATAGGCACGGTTGGGTTACCCACGTCTGTATTGATGGGAATCCCGTAATAAAGGGGACACGATCTCTGCTTCGACAAGGCGTGCCAACGAAACCAGCTCGCGAAATACGATGAGATTGGTTATGAAAAACGATTCGAATAAAGACCTGGTTGTGGTGTGATGTCACACTACGAGGTACGTCAGCAGCTTAGATTTATGGAAATATTATTCTCTCTACGGTGGTATGTGGAACTTGTTTTGCAGAGCCAGACACGATCCTCGTGTTCAAAATCTTCTATGAAGTATTCGGAGGAGGAACCCGCCTTGCAATGCCGAAGACAATCTGCGCGCCGGACTCATCGTCATTGATGCTTGGTTCAGGGGCTACTGAGGGAGTCCTGGATTAGGGGGTATCCGGACAGCCGGACTATATCCTTTGGCCGGACTGTTGGACTATGAAGATACAAGATTGATGACTTCGTCCCGTGTCCGGATGGGACTCTCCCTGGCGTGGAAGGCAAGCTTGGCAGTACGGATATGTAGATCTCCTTCCTTGTAACCGACTCTGTGTAACCTTAGCCCCCTCCGGTGTCTATATAAACCGGAGGGTTTAGTCCGTAGGACCAACGACAACAATCATACCATAGGCTAGCTTCTAGGGTTTAGCCTCTTCGATCTTGTGGTAGATCAACTCTTGTGATACTCATATCATCAAGATCAATCAAGCAGGAGTAGGTTTTACTCCATCGAGAGGGCCCGAACCTGGGTAAAAACATCGTGTCCCCCGTCTCCTGTTACCATCCGCCTAGACGCACAGTTCGGGACCCCCTACCTGAGATCCGCCGGTTTTGACACCGACCTAGACGCACAGTTCGGGACCCCCTACCTGAGATCCGCCGGTTTTGACACCGACAATGGTCTTCTCCTATCGACCCCCAAAGAAAAGAAAAGAAATAAAACTATTTACACGGGAAAGCTCCCAACAAGCAAAATAAGAATAGGAAATCTTTTTGGGTTTTCTTTTAATAATTACTACAAGCATGAAAAGTAAACTAATTAAAAGCTACAACTAATTTTTTTTGGTTTTTCTTAAGGTTTATTAAACACACAAGAAGAAAGCAAAAAAGGAAATAAACTAGCATGGATGATACAATGAAAAAGTATGAGCACTGACATCTAGCAATGAGTGTGTGTGAAAATAAATGTAATGTCGGTGACAAATACGTACTCCCCCAAGCTTAGGCTTTTGGCCTAAGTTGGTCTATGTCCACGGCTGGCCTGGCTGATATCCATAATAATGGTTGTTGGGGTCGTACTGTGATGAGGAAGAAGAAGGCTTCGATTGCCACTGGCTGGCAATCATCTCCGGATCCCACTGATAGTTAGACTGCCGTGAAGGATCAAATTGTGGTTCCGGTTCTCGCTCCTCGGCTGGTGCAGGGTTCCGGTAGCGCGTGGATAGCCGTCAACGGAACAAGGTACGTGCCTACAGTCAAATAAAACAAAGAAGGAGTAGGCAAGGTAATAGTCTTAGGATGATGTTTATTAAAGAACAATTGATATTTAAGCTCTCCTGCCCTATTCTTAATAATAAAATCATGTGCCACCATACTTTTATAATCTAGATAAACACGAGGCAGCACTTTTTCTTCCTTCTCAGCATGCCTAATAGGTATGTTAAAATGTGCAGCTAGGCATGTATCATAGATGCCTCCAAAGATGGGGCCTTTGTACGGTTCAGACTTAACCGTTTAGCAATAATACCGCCCATACTAAAAGTGTTATCACTATATAAACCTTGGAGCAAAATAATAATATCAGGGATACTAAGGTTTCCAAGTTTCCGCGACCAATTAAGCAACGACTAGCAAATAATGCAAAGTAACGTAAGACAGGAAAATGTATGCTAGTGATTCGTGCATCGGAAACCTTCCTAGTTTCCCCTACAGTGATAGTATCAATAAATCCCTCCACATCATTACGATGTAATTCTTCTGTCTTCCCCTCAAAAGGGACTAATCAAATCCGACAAAAATCATAAAGTGACATCTCCTTATGCTCATCATATAAATGAAACTCCACCGTAGGTGGTGAGTTCCTAGAATGAAAATGAAAGTTTTTCACAAAGGTATTTGTGAGAAAGAGATACTGATCGCATTGGTCGTGGAGGAAACCAGTGAGGCCTGCATTATGAGCCAATTCATGAAAATCTTCATAAATCCCAGCTACTCTTAAGAAATCCTCGGAAGGCCATTCACATGCCCGAACCTCCGCGGTGCGCGGCAAATTATACTTAGGCTTCGGTGCCTTTTCCTTCGAGCTTTGGCTCGATGAGCCCCTCAATAATCTCCTCATCATTTTCTGAAAAATCTTGAAATTTTTAGTAACTTCAAAATAAAAGTAAACCAAACTCAATAATATTGATAGCAACCACTCCTACAAGTGCCTAGGGCCTATATCATGCATCAAAACTACTTTTGGCCATATAAATTTGACATGCAAGCTCAAGAATAGGGTATTGCGTTAAATCGAGCAAAAGTTTTGCGTCCGAGTAGTGCTTGATAACCACTCCTACAAGTGCCTAGGGCCTAAGCAGTAAAAATTTGCAATGAATAAAGCACTAGAACAAAAACTAATTGGACCAATGGAGGAGTCACATACCAAGGAACAATCTCCCCAAGCAGTTTTGTGAGAGGTGCTTTGAGCAAGGAGATCGAAAATGGCAGCAAAGTGAGCTAGAAATCGTGCTTGAGTTGGTTTCTCGTGTTTGTGGGAGGAAGAAGAAGAGGATGGGTGCAGGAATGAGTGGAGGAGGGCCACTGTGGGCCCACGAGGCAGGGGGGCGCGCCCTAGAGGGGTGGGCGTGCCCTCCACCCTCGTGGCAAGGTGCTTGGCCCCCCTGGTGCGTTCTTCGTTCCATAAATCCTCAAATATTCTAGAAAAAATCATATTTAATGTTCAGGGCATTTGGAGAACTTTTATTTTCGAGGTATTTTTATATTGCACAAATAATCATATAACAGACAGAAAATTATTTATTTTTACTTTATTTCAACTAAATAACAGAAAGTATAGAGAGGGTACAGAAGGTTGTGCTTCTAGTTTCATCCATCTAATGCTCATCAAAAGGAATCCACTAACAAGGTTGATCAAGTCTTGTTAACAAACTCATTCCGATTAACATGAAACCGGAGAAATTTCGAATAGCACTAGGTTACCTCAACAGGGATATGCACATCCCCAATAATAAGTATATCATATTTCTTGTTGACAGTAGTAAGAGGAAATTCAAAACCTCCAAATATAATCGATGGAATTTTTCCGATAGAATTGATACTATGAACTTGAGGTTGTTTCCTCGGAAAGTGTACCGTATGCTCATTACCATTAACATGAAAAGTGACATTGCCTTTGTTGCAATCAATAACAGCCCCTGCAGTATTAAGAAAAGGTCTTCCAAGAATAATAGACATACTATCGTCCTCGGGAATATCAAGAATAACAAAGTCCGTTAAAATAGTAACGTTTGCAACCACAACAGGCACATCCTCACAAATGCCGATAGGTATAATAGTTGATTGATCAGCCATTTGCAAAGATTTCAGTAGGTGTCAACTTATTCAAGTCAAGTCTACGATATAAAGAGAGAGGCATAACACTAACACCGGCTCCAAGATCACATAAAGCAGTTTTAACATAGTTTCTTTTAATGGAGCATGGTATAGTAGGTACTCCTGGATCTCCAAGTTCCTTTGGTATTCCAACCTTAAAAGTATAATTATCAAGCATGGTGGAAATTTCAGCTTCTGGTATCTTTCTTTTATTTGTAACAATATCTTTCATGTACTTAGCATAAGGATTCATTTTGAGCATATCAGTCAATCGCATACGCAAAAAGATAGGTCTAATCATTTCAGCAAAGCGCTCAAAATCCTCATCATCCTTTTTCTTGGATGGTTTGGGAGGAAAAGGCATGGGTTTCTGAACCCAAGGTTCTCTTTCTTTACCATGTTTCCTAGCAACAAAATCTTTCTTATCATAACGTTGATTCTTTGATTGTGGGTTATCAAGATCAACAACAGGTTCAATTTCTACATCATTATCATTACTAGGTTGAGCATTATTATTAACATCATCATTAACATTTTCATTAGGTTCATGTTCATTGCCAGATTGTGTTTTAGCATCAGACATAGAGATATCATTTGGATTATCAGGTGGTTCAGCAATAGGTTCACTAGAAGTTTGCACAGTTCTATCATTTTTTCTTCCTTTTAGAAGAACTAGGTGCATCAATATTATTTCTCTGAGAATCTTGCTCAATTCACTTAGGGTGGCCTTCAGGATACAAAGGTTCCTAAGTCATTCTACCAGTTCTAGGAGCCACTTTAACAGCATAATCATTTTTCTTACTATTCATCTCATTGAGCAATTCCTTTTGATCTTTAAGTACTTGTTCTACTTGAGTGGTAACCATAGAAGCATGTTTGCTAACAAGTTTAAGTTCACCTCTAATATTAGCCATATAATCACCCAAGTATTTAATCATGTCAGCATCTTGTTTTAATTGTCTACCAAAATAAGCATTGAAGTCTTCTTTCTTAAACATAAAATTATCAAACTCATCCAAGCACTAACTAGCAATTTTAGTAGGAGGGATTTCAGCTTTATCATAATTATAGAGAGAATTTACCTTTACTACCTGTGTCGGTTTATCGAGGTCTAGAGGTTCTTCAATAAATAAAGGATTAAGATCATATGTTTCTTCAATAGGCGGTAAATTAAGACCATGTATTTCTTCAATAGGAGGTAAATTTTTAACATCTTCAGCTTTAATACCTTTTTCTTTCATAGATTTCTTCGCCTCTTGCATATCTTCGGGACTGAGAAATAGAACACCTCTCTTCTTCGGAATTGGTTTAGGAATAGGATCATTAATTGGAGCAGGAGCTGGCTCAGGAGGTGCCCAATTATTTTCATTTGTCAACATATTATTCAATAAGATTTTAGCTTCATCCGGTGTTCTTTCCCTGAAAAGAGAACCAACACAACTATCCAGGTAATCTTTGGAAGCATCGGTTAGTCCATTGTAAAAGATATCAAGTATTTCATTTTTCTTAAGAGGATGATCAGGCAAAGCATTAAGTAACTTGAGAAGCCTCCCCAAGCTTGTGGGAGACTCTCTTCTTTAATTTGCACAAAGTTCTATATTTCCTTTAAAGCAGCTTGTTTCTTATGAGCAGGGAAATATTTAGCAGAGAAGTAGTAAATCATATCCTAGGGACTACGCACACAACCAGGATCAAGAGAATTAAACCATATCTTAGCATCACCCTTTAATGAGAACGAAAATATTTTAAGGATATAAAGGTAGCGAGATTTCTCATCATTAGTGAACAGGGTGGCTATATCATTTAATTTAGTAAGATGTGGCACAACAGTTTCAGATTCATAGCCATGAAAAGGATCAGATTCAACCAAAGTAATTATATCAGGATCAACATAGAATTCATAATCCTTATCAGTAACACAGATAGGTGAAGTAGCAAAAGCAGGGTCAGGTTTCATCCTAGCATTTAGAGATTGCTTATTCCATTTAGCTAATAACCTTTTGAGTTCATATCTATCTTTGCAAGCTAAAATAGCTAAAGAGGCTTCTTGATCAAATAAATAACCCTCAGGAATAACAAGTGATTCTTCATCATAATCAGATTTAATATTTTCAATCTCTCTAGCCCTAGCAAGTCGTTCCTCGATAAAATCACCAAGTGGCACATTAGTATCAAGCATAGAAGTAGTTTCATCATAAGTATCATGTATAGTAGAAGTAGCATCATCAATAACATGTGACATATCAGAACGAATAGCAGAAGCAGGTTTAGGTGTCGCAAGCTTACTAATAACAGAAGGTGAATCAAGTGCAGAGCTAGATGGCAGCTCCTTACCTCCCCTCGTAGTTGAGGGATAAATTGTTGTGTCGGGACCCCGATTCCAAATCACATCGATCTAGCCGGTAACACCTCATATCACTTTGCGGCCTCACGCACGGTATTCCCACGGGTGTCGCCTTACCCTGGCCCGGGACCGTTTGCGCCTTTTGACTCACGTATATGATTGTGTCGCTAGCATTCATATGACAGAGAACCCGAGCCAACATGGCTAGTCGTGAACCCAAAGCGGCACTAACCCATGGGAATAGTCATACATGATTCACATCGAGCATGTCAGTCAGCAGCGTGTGAATCTGAGCTGTAGCACTGGGCTAACAGGACTCCGGATGTCACCACGTGACATTTCCCCGAAGGGATAGACACAGGAACAAAGTGAAGCACATGCCGGCCAGTCAAGTGTCCTGAGCAGTAGTGCTGGGCTAGCAGGACTCCGGTGAACCGGGCTGTAGCGGACTACTATGGCTCAAGGAAGCACTAGACTACATTTCCCCATAAGATAGACTGCCAAGGATAAACAACTAGATTGTCGGATCCCACACATAGCAATACACGTCACACGTATGCATAACATGCAAGTATGTGTTGTACAATGTGGCATCACAACATAACGCAAACTCATATAGATAAAGGCTCAGAAGAGCCACATAGCATAAAATACAAACAGGGATCACATGACCCATCATTCAGAGCATACAAGCAACGGAAGCATTACATGTCTGGGTACAGACAACTACAAAGAAGGGGCTAAGAGGCCTAACTATCCACAAGTCCTTCCCAAGGGCACAAGATCATAGCTGAGGTGCAAGCTACTCGTCGAAGTCCAAGCGGGACTACTAGTGAGACAGATGTCTCACCTGCAAAACATAAATAAAGCAAACATGAGTACAAAGGTACTCAGCAAGACTTACATCAGATCCTATCATACATGCATTTGTATCAAGAATATAATGTGGGGTTTAGTTGTAGCAAGCCAGCTTTGACTCGGTGGCTATCATGTTCTACGACAACGAGAAACTTCTTTGAGGTGAGGTAGCGCACACGAGTCCACTAATCACCACATCAAAACACCACTATGGATTCACCCTCGTCTTCTTACGAGAAGGCCATCCATAGCACTTACACTTGTCTTGAGCATTTTAGAGTATCCACTTTAAGTTGTCTATGTACCACGTAAGCATCCAAGAAGTCCATAATCGAGGACACGGCTATTCGAATAGATCATGATAACCCTGCGGGGGTGTACTTCTTCACACACGCTCTCACCACTTATCACCATGTACACGTCATGTACCTCGGCAACCTTCAAGCGGAAGCCTGGCGAGGGTGTCGGCCACGACCTGACTAACCACACAAGACTCTAGTCCAGGTTTATCGCCTATTCGGGTTCCATCCGCAAGGAGATCCGGCCGGGGTGTCGCTCACGGCCCCAAACGATATGTGCAGGGTTCCCAAGCCCACCTCGCTGGATGGATCTATGCTTGGTACACCGTGCCACTTGTGCCTAGTCTGTCCCAAGCCCACCTGGCCGGGTGCCACTTGGTAGACTACTAACACTACCTACAAACACCAGAAACTATTTGCAACTCCTGGACAGAGATCAAGTTGGCTAATAAGTCGAGAGGGGCACTTAGCATTCCAATGTGTGGTAGTAGCTAGTCATTGGACAACATACACGGAACTCAGTGCTTAAGGACGGTTCTAGTGAGACAACCCACCATGTACTCCTACATGGCCTCTCACCGCTACCTTTACCAAATCGTGTTCACACGCTTAACTCTTAGCACCAGAACATATCGTACCACTCCAATTCATTCCTAATGAATCAGACTTGACACAACTCTAAGCAATAGCAGGCATGGAATGGCAAGAACACAACATGGCTCGATCAACTCCTACACATGCTAGTGGGTTTTAACTATTTACTGTGGCAATGACAGGTCATGCAGAGGAATGGGTTCAACTACCGCAACATAAAGTAGCAGTTGAATCGTTGTTGTCCTAATACAATAAATGAGAGCAGGAGCGAGAGAGTAGGATTTTATCGGAATGAACAAGGGGGTTTGCTTGCCTGGTAGATCAACGGAGGGGGCATTGCTCCTCAGACAGGTACTCTGGATCGGTCTTCGGAGCAGGACCTATCGAGAAGGAATGATGTCGGCAATCAATACACCAACATATGCAACAATATGATGCATGAACATGGCATGTAGATGTGATGTTGTTTGAGCTAATGCAGCTAGCATTCAATTGGATGAAGTCCATTTGAACCAAGAATTCAAATGCAACTCCAAGTTAAGTCTTTATAAATGCCATTTATATGTTTTCACCTATACAGCAAGTATAAGTTGGTTTGTCATGCATGAAAATGGTACAGATGGATAGATTGCATTTTTCTGATAATTTTTCATATATAAATTATTTCAATCTGAGCTACGGTTGAATTTTTATGAATTTTTGAAGTTTGCATTAATTTCTGGAATTTCCTGAATAAGAATAACTCCAGAAAAAGAGTTATTGCATCAGCATGACATCACCCTGATGTCAGCAGGTCAACTGGGCACCTCCAGGTCAAACCTGACCAGTGGGGTCCACTGGTCAGTGACTGGGGCTGGTTAGTGACACTGTCAGGTGGGTCCGGTCAACGCCCACGTCAGCAAAGTCAACATGACATGTGGGGACAGTCAACATGTGACGTGGCCGGGTCAACCCGACCTGTGGGGCCCCTGTGGTTAGTTAAACATAACTGGAAATAAACTAAGTTTACTTATGGGCATGGGGCCCATCCGTCAGTGAGCTATGGGGTTAGTTAGTGGCGTCATTAGTGGCTAATGACAGGCCACGTCCACCTCGCCGGAGTTCGGCCGGCGCTGACCAAAATGACGGTGGAGCGTTTCGGAAAAACGCTACGGGGCTCCGTTTTGTACGCGGTTTGTTGCTACGGCTTTCTGACGCTCTTGCGCATCTAGTGGTGGCAGCGGCTGCAGCTGGGACGGCCTGAGTCGATGGCGGCAGCGGCTAGGCGGCGGCCGGAGTTCGGGCACAATGGTGTGGGCGGTGCGGGGCACGGGAGGAACCATGGATGGTCGTGTTCGACTCGCGGTGGTGCGGTGAGTGCAACGGTGAGCTCAAACGCGAGCTTGCTCGGCCGTAGCTACGATGGCGACACGGCCGGCGGCGGGGAGCTTTAGCTCCGGTGAGAACGAGGGCTACCAGGCGCAATCGAGGCGGGGAAGAGAGGGGTTCAAAGCGGTAGCTCACATAGAATTGAACGGAGGCCTCGGCGAGCTCGGGGAGGTGCTGGTGGTGATGAGAGGTTGCCGGCGATCTCGGTGGCCGAACGAAGAGGGCGGCGGCGGTGGCGGTGTTGCAGCGCGTCCGGGGCCTCATGGCTCATCGAGGAGGTAGAGGACGAATTGGCGGAGCTTCTGGGCGCGTCGGTGAGGCGTGGGGTGGCCGGTGGCCGTGGGAACGGCGAGCGGCGCGACTCGGGTGTGCTCGGGAGAGGGAGCAGAGGGCGAGGGAGAGAGCAGAGAGTGAGGGAGAGGAGCGAGGGGGCTACGGGGCGTCTCCAGACGCGTCGGGGCGCCTCGGTGGCAAGCAGGAGGTGGCCAGGGGCGGCACACGGGCGACAGGCAGCCGCCTGCCTACTCTGGCGGGAGGTTGGTGATGACTGGCACTGTGGGCCAGTGGGCCGCACAGTGCTGGGCCAGCTGGGGCACCAGATGGGCTGCAGGTAAGTTAGGTAGGTTTCTGCCCTTTCTATTTTTGTTTCTGTTTTCTAATTTGCAGTTTGTTTTTGATCTAGTTTTTTAAAAAACCAAATCAATTTTATAAATCCTGAAAATATTCATGAGCACTTTCTGAATTATTTCAGTGGCCCACAAATAGTTCCAACACTATTTGAGCATTTAAATTATTTGTAGTGTTTAACTGCCCAAAGTCAAATAGTTTAAGATTTAATTCAAAAATCCAGGAATGACCTATAATTATGTTCATCATTTTTGGAAGAGGTTTTCACCTTTATCAGAAATCATGAACATTTCCTAAGGCATTCTGGGTCATTGAAAAATATTTTATTTGAACCTATTTGAATTTCATTTGGTGCTAGGGTTTACCAATCCCCATTTCAGGTTTAAATGGAATTTGAACATGATGCACAACTGACTAGCTGGTCTAGGACAGACCACAACTAGGGATGTGACATGTTGTCTTAGCGTCTTCCAAATTCTTCATAGTGTCCAGCAGATATAAATCCCAAGTGACTCAAAGAATAGAGCTATGCTCCCCGGCAACGGCGCCAGAAATTAGTCTTGATAACCCACAAGTATAGGGGATCGCAACAGCTTTCAAGGGTAGAGTATTCAACCCAAATTTATTGATTCGACACAAGGGGAGCCAAAGAATATTCTCAAGTATTAGCAGCTGAGTTGTCAATTCAACCACACCTGGAAACTTAGTATCTGCAGCAGAGTGTTTAGTAGCAAAGTAATACGATAGTGGTGGTAACGATACAAAAGAGTAATGAAAGCAAAGTAATATTTTTGGTATTATGTAGTGATTGTAACAATAGCAACGGGAAAGTAAATAAGCATAAACCAGTATATGGAAAGCTCGTAGGCATCGGATCAGTGATGGATAATTATGCCGGATGTGGTTCATCATGTAACAGTCATAACATAGGGTGACACAGAACTAGCTCCAATTCATCAATGTAATGTAGGCATGTATTCCGAATATAGTCATATGTGCTTATGGAAAAGAACTTCCATGACATCTTTTGTCCTACCCTCCCGTGGCAGCAGAGTCCTAATGGAAACTAAGGGATATTAAGGCCTCCTTTTAATAGAGAAGCGGAACAAAGCATTAGCACATAGTGAATACATGAACTCCTCAAACTACGGTCATCACCGGTAAGTATCCCGATTATTGTCACTTCGGGGTTAACGGATCATAACACATAATAGGTGACTATAGACTTGCAAGATAGATTCAAGAACTCTCATATATTGATGAAAACATAATAGGTTCAGATCTGAAATCATGGCACTTGGGCCCTAGTGACAAGCATTAAGCATAGCAAAGTCATAGCAACATCAAACTCAGAACATAGTGGATACTAGGGATCAAACCCTATCAAAACTAACTCGATTACATGGTAAAGCTCATCCAACCCATCACCGTCCAGCAAACCTATGATGGAATTACTCAAGCACGGTGGTGAGCATCATGAAATTGGTGATGGAGGATGGTTGATGATGACGACGGCGACGAATCCCCCTCTTCGGAGCCCCGAACGGACTCCAGATCAGCCCTCCCGAGAGGTTTTAGGGCTTGGCGGCGGCTCCGTATCGTAAAACGCGATGAAATCTTCTCTCTTATTTTTTTCTCCCCGAAAGCAGTTATATAGAGTTGGAGTTGGAGTCGGGAGGTCTCTAGGGGGCCCATGAGGTAGGGGGCATGCCCTAGGGGGGGGGCGCCCCCACCCTCGTGGACAGTGTGTGGGCCCCCTGGTCTTCATCTGTGGCGAGGATTTTTTATTATTTATTGTAAGACATTCCGTGGAGTTTCAGGTGATTCCGAGAAATTTTGTTTTTTGCACATAAAACAACATCATGGCAATTCTGCTGAAAACAGCGTCAGTCCAGGTTAGTTCCATTCAAATCATACAAGTTAGAGTCCAAAACAAGGGCAAAAGTGTTTGGAAAAGTAGATACATTGGAGACGTATCACAGCCAAAGCTCGAGGGGGGCCCTCAGCGGCATCTGAGCGGCGAAGAACTACGGGAAGCGAATCCAACTGCGCGGAGGCTTCGCCGCCCACATCATGAATTCACGCGAGGAGTCCACGGCATGGGCCCCTGGGGCGATGGCGTGTGTCACCGCGGCGCGACGACCACGACCCTGGCGCGGGCGGTGGTGCTCATCGCGCCTCCCTTCAGAGCCCTCAGCTTGGGCGTACAAAGGCAGCGGATACCCTGGAGGCCGCCGCTCGTACCATGGCCGCGACCCTTCCGGCCTCACGACTATGTCGCGACAATGAGACAACCTCTTCTTTGGTGAAAGTTTCTCGGGATCGTCCAGGGGAGTCTTTCCATTCTCCGCGGTCGAGAACCTCTTTATCGGTACCATGGTCGATGCAACAAGCGATGAAGCGATGAAGAAGAAGGAGCAAGGGAAGCGAAGGAACAGATGGGCGACAGGGGCTCCGCTCCCCTCTTCCCATTTATAACCAAGGGGAGGCCAACTGCCGGCCTCCACAATCTAAGGTAATAATGATCTTTTTCTGCATGCAGCACAGACTCATCAAGTCCGGCAGTTGCCGAGGCGGCATGGGGAAGTGAAGACGCCCATGTCCAATCAATCGCCATGCGTCAAGCGGGGGCTGGATGCTGTTGGGGCCTACGGCGCTCTGCACATGCCCCTTGGCTTCTCCTCGAAGCCAAGCCCGAGTGCACCTTGGGCCCGGGGGCTACTGTCAGCGTTCTGGGAACGGGGGTCCCCAGACTTGCCTGCCTGTGGCCCATAGCATGGCTCCATCAGTGGCCCTATACGGCCCATCTTCACCAGCAAACACTCAAGGCCCTCGCGAGGGGCCAAGCCTCGCGAGGCAGACGACACAAGACCTCCTCAGGGGCAGCCTCACCAGGCTGGCTCACAAGGGGCGGAGAGATCAAGGCAAGGGACATCTCACGAGGTTTTTGTGACACAAGCCATGACCACTGGAGCCAGGCGGGTACCAGCGCGCGTAGTGTCCTTTTTTCCTCTTTGGTGCTAAAGAGGCAATCGCAGGTAAGGAGTCCCGAGGCATCAGGCAAAGGTTTCCATCTCAGTGCAACGAGATCTAGACCAGTAGGACGACAGGACGGAGGTCACCGTGGAGCCCAAGACGGCGTCACCACCAGAGCCTTTGGCAGGCGAAGACTACTTTTGTCAGGATAGCTTGTACTAGTTGTCTCCCTTCGGATTTGGCCGTTGTGGGATCCCTTCCCGCTCAATATTTGGGAAGAGGACCAAGGCCTCTATAAATAGGAGTAGCCACCACAGTAGGAGGGAACGAGAACCGATCTAGAGAGACAGGAGAGATCACATCCAGATCATCCTCAACCACACAAGTGCGCCAAGCACAAGAACACCTCTCAAGAGGCTATTCTTCCCTTGTAACTATTCATCCTCAGCCCAAGAGGCAATCCACCACACCACACTGGAGTAGGGTATTACACCACCTCGGTGGCCCGAACCAGTATAAACCCTGTGTCTCTTGTTCTTTGGGTTCGCCGAGCTAGGCCGTGAGATCATGATGTGCGCGAGCTAGATAGGGGGAGAGATCTTCGTGCACACCCTAGTGTTCGAACCTCAAGGGTTTTGTCGGAACCCGAAATCCGACAACCACCTTGCTAATTTCCTTCCGCTTTATTGATTTTGAATTGTCAAGTAAAACTGACAAGACAAAAGCAATAAAATTTACTCTTTAGAACGCATTCATGCTTGATACTAACAATCACTACTTTGATGTAAAGCAAACACATGATACCAGGATGGAATATGTACAAAAACGGGACGACATGGCATATTCACAACCATTTGTGTAAACTAAGCAGAACCCATTTCAAAAAATAAGAAGCAATGCAAGCTAGACACCACATGAAAGATGCAACCAATATGACTCTGCCAAGTTAAAAGCGTCCCATCATAAATGGCGTTTCAACAAATTAGAAGGACCTCATGCGATAAACTAAGCAGAATAGAGCATGCAATTTAACTAGATTGGAATAATTACAATCTAGACATCATATGCAACATGCAACCAGATATCACGCTACCAATTTAGAGCAAGCACATGCGATGGTGGTGTAGGGGAAATGCGGTCATCAACTACAGAGCTACGTTCACTATCTTCATCTAGCTTTGCTGTTTCTTGAGAATCATGTGGGGAGGCTGACACTACATTCTTTAAAAGAGGATCTTTTCTCACAGTAACCCACTGGGGTGACTGTCTCATCAAATGTGATTGATGAGGGATACACAAGACCATTAGTAAGATGTAAGAACATGGTTAATAGATAGATGTACTAGTATGTAGCAAAAATAGGAAGGCATATCATATTCAAAGGTATAATGTGTAAGCTAAGCACATGCAATTTAACCAAATTGGAAGCAATACAAGCTAGACATTCGGCTGGAGTGGTGAGCATGATCATCGTGGACCGAAGAGCCAGGTGGGAGGCAGGATGCTTTGCCACCATCCTGGCTTTTTAGTTGGCTTCCAGGTGATGCATGTATGTGCTCGGCTTGTCACTGGCTCGGCCAGTGCCCTGACTAGTTATTTGTCTTCTGGTCCTCCCGGGATAGTGGTTCATGTAAAAAATATATTTCCTTATCTTAATAAAGACCGACTTCAGCCTTCTAAATACAAGCTCGACACCATATGCAACATGCAACCACATATGACACTGCGAAGTTAAAGCAAGCACCTGGGATGGTGGTTCATGGCAAGTGAGATTATCAACTCCAGAGCTACGTTTACCATCTCCATCTGCCGACACTGCACACTTTATTGCAACAAAATGTGTCTTGCCTAAGCCCGAAGAAAGCTGGAGCTACTTCTCTCTTTTATTTCGGGCTTCTATCAACCGGTTGGCAGAGGCTGAAATACCTATGCATAAAAACACAATAGTGGGGGAGTATGGGTGAAGTGTGTGCATAACTAGTGCACTGTAAAAGTAGCAGATAGCAGGTGACTGAAAAAATAAATGACAGGACACATAAGATAGCTCTACGACATTGCATGGCAAACAATATTAGATTCTACCCCGTATGATTTTGTAATATATGAGCACATGGATTGCTGGGCAATGCAGGTACTCCTCTAGCACACCACCACATGTGGTCCTATCAAATTAACAGTCGACTGAAAATAAATAGGTCAGTCGATTTTTTTATGAACTGTTTGATCTACAAGGAACGGGCATATGGCCTTCGTCTACCTCCCGCCAGTCACTATTGACGATCTTTCTCGAACCTCCAGTGACCACCGGCCTAAACCCCTGCCATTGCCGCCCCGCCCTCCCCTCGACCACACACCACCGCCGTGCTTGGTAGTGCCCCCATCCATCCGTTTAAGCCCGGCCGACCTCCAGATCGGGCGCCAGCACCTCCTAGGCCCCACACAACCCTAAGATAAACACCAAGGCGATGCTTCACTGGTGTAATAGGCGGACTAGCACCTGTTACGCCGGGGAATGCTTCCTTTAATTGGGAATTAACTGACCAGGAATTTAAATCCATGGGGGCGACGGGCCTCTAGCTAAGGTGAAATAGTATATGAGGAGAAACCTTGTGCATCGCGAGTTACTAGGAACTTCTAGTATCAGGAAGAAGGTGTAGGAAGTAGCAGCCAACTAGAATCTTCTATGGATGAATACCGTGCAAGCAGGCTAGTAAGATTTGCATGAATAAGGGAAGAGGAGTACCATTTTTGGTTGCCAGTGCTATGTCCTCATGATATCGTGGTCATGTTCTTCTTTTTACCGGGGGAACCAATGTTTTGGAGGAGGGTGGAGCCTTGGACGAACCCATGGACAAATTGTTGACTGTGTTGCGGTGGCCATCTGTCGGCGGAGGGGAAGCAGATCCGAGGTGGCGAAGGATGACGTAGCGAGAATTGCTCTGGTGCGGTGGACGGTGGCGACGTTGGAACGGCAGCGGTGAGGCGCATGACGGCGTGGTTGAACTGGATCGGGTACGTCGCATGTTGGCGTCCTGGAGGTAGCTCGGCCTTGGCTGCAACTACTAGCCATGGAGGGCGTTGCAGTTGCAGTTGCGGTGGACGATGCCGTCACGGTGAATGGGGCCGGTGCATGGTGAATAGAAGGGTTCATCAAGCCATTTCAGGCCTTAACCCCTAAACTAAATAGGAAGAGGGGTACTTGACTAATAGGGGGCAACTGCATTGCACCTGACTGTGAGGGACCTCTTGATACCTTATGTTCACTTCCTAACTAGTAGCCGGTTTCCTGTCGCAGAAGCCTTTTCCCAGCGCGCGGAGCCCCGATGAGGAAGGTGTTAGTGCTTTCTCATGGGGTCAATAATGCTAATCCCTCTTTTTGTGCCAGGAAGAAGATAAGAAAAGGCAGGCTCCGACGTGATGGAGGAGTGCAGCGGTTGGTGGGTGGGATGGGGTGGAGCACGGAGGACACCGGGGTTTCGCGGCTGATGGACAGGTAGTTTTGGTGCCCATAGAGTAAGAATGGGGAGTCATACGAGGGGAGCTAAGGGGGAACCATGTTTCGGTCTAGGACGCGCTTGCTTTGATATTTTTCGAAAGATGGGATGCGCTTGTTTGAAATTTGGGAAAGTACAAACTTTGCCCCCATCATAAATTTCGGACCTACTGCGGGTTCGGGTGTAGGACTCTAATTCCAGGTGTCCCAAATAGTGGGCGGGAGCGATTTCGACCGAGCGAACGTGTGTTTAGGCGGCTACAGTGTGTGACTGTTTTTCAGAGGCGGTTGCGTGGCGTCTAGATGAAGTTACAAACTTACCCCAGTTTAGACCTATAGACATCGGGCCGGTAGGCTTCACGGATCGGAGTACCAAACATTGGTCTCGCGCAGTTTTGGGCGAGTAGAGGTTCTTTTGGCGCTTTGTTTGAAATTTTGAAATAGAAGCACTCACGTTTAGAGTACTCTTGAACTTTGAGTATTGACCTAAATAGACAACGTTAAATTTGACCTTGTATGTTTGAAAACCTCATTAAATTATCCACTTCTTTTTGAAATTTTGACACTTGAAAATCCCAGAACTATGATTATTTTGGAATGGAGGAGCTAAATTTGAATCTATTTTGTACACGACTACATATGCTATTATGTACAAAATCAAAGCAAAGATTGGTGCCCCCATAATTTAGGTATGGTTTACAAATGCCATGATATCAAATTCAAATAATTGAATGGACTTCATGTTGAATTTGAATTTTTTAAACCACCTTAAGTTGAATTAAAATGTATGCTAGTTCATAGGTAGCTATTTATAATGTTCATTGTGTAAGTTTTGTATGTATAATGTGCTTTACAAACACAACATGAACTATACTCACGTTTATATTCAATTGCTAAAGCGATGCATTGTTTGGAGTTCAAAATACTTATTTGTGGATCAATTATGTCGAACAATAACATAGACATGCTTAAGTTCGATAGAATATAGATGTCTGATGGATCAATGACCGTTCCTTACGCGAATTGCAAATATCATGATCCCATCCTAATATTTGGATACAATTTATATTTTTAGTCAATGTGTACATCAGTCTTTTACGTGTAGTTTCGCTCTCCATAGGCCCCTCCTCACACACACGATGACTTTCTCTCTCACACATACATGCACATGGTATATATCCAATGGTGGTCTCTCACCCATGCTCATACACTCTCTCCCGAGTTGTCTTTCTCGCGGACACGCTCTCGATATAACCCTCCCTCCCTCTCGCAACCATTTACGATTGTTTTCACTAACCTTTATCACAAGCACTCTTCCTCTCACAAGCATACACACGCACAATCCCCATCAACCCTTTCTATATACATAGACCTACCTACGTGTCTCCCGCACACACATTATCTTTAGGCTTGTCTCGCATGCATTGTCTCCACCTCTCTTTCTAATTGACAAGTGTGATTCTAGTAAAGCGATGCGCCTTAATTTTTTTTGGATGAATGGTAATATCAGAGATAAGGGGTTACCTTAGTCGGAGGACCTAGGGTTACAAATCCTAGTTGGCTTTCTCACTAGACACAGAGTCCTTCACAACTCTAGTATCTTTGTCTTGTACGACTTGTCCTCAATGGGTCTCCTTAAATGTGTCACGGGCCGACCAATGTGGCGCAGGATGGAATCGAACGAAGGGCCTCACCTCGGCCCACCGGACCTCATGTAGTGACACAGCCTCTGCCCCCAGGTCTCGTAATCTTCTCACACCCACACATACCAACACAGATACCACACAAAATATTTTCTCCTCGTGCCGCTATCACCTCACCCCTTGCATATACACACTCAAGGGCATCCCTCGCCGTGACATCCTATTCGTCTCTCTCTCTCTCTTACCCCCCGCCGGCCCCTCTATCCATGCTTCTCTCAAATACGTAATACATACACATACCTCTCTAGGCCCTACCAAATACGTCAACTAGACATTCACACATGTTACATCACGTACCCCATTGATCTAAAAAGCCCTCTCTTCAAATTTATTTGGCATACAACATTCCTTTTGAATAAAACCACACAAAGTGTGGCCATTTTTTTTAGAATTTATACATATATACAACATTAAAGTTATAAGGAGGAGTATGAACATTAATTTGCATTGCATCATGCACCCAATGATATTTATTGGGCACTGTGAATTTGTCAGATCACGGGTTCCGGCAAAACCCTTAAGGTTCAAACACTGGGGTGCGCATGAAGGTCTCTCCCCTACCAATCCACGTCCTAACTCAGCTAAGATCTTACGAAGTAACTCGACCAACTCGCAACATAAAGGACACAAGATTTATCCTGGTTCGGGCCACCATTGTGGTGTAATACCCTACTCCAGTGTGGTGGTGGTGGATTGCCTCTGGGGCTGATGATGAATAGTACAGGGGAAGAACAACCTCCTGAGGAGAGGTGTTCTTGTGATTGGTGGATGTGATTGTAGGGATGAGGTCTCCTCTCGATCTCACCCCCTAGCTATGTTGATGGATAGTCCTATTTATAGTGGCCTTGGTCCTCTTCCCAAATATTGAGCGGGAAGGGATCCCACAACAGCCAATTCGAAGTGGGCAGCTAGTACAAGCTATCCTGACAAAAGCAGTCTTCTCCTGCAAAAGGCTCTGGCGATGACGCCTCCTTGGGCTCCATGGTGACCTCCATCTTGCCGTCCTGGTGGTCTTGGTCCCATTGCACCGATATGGAAACCTTTGCTTGATGCCACGGTACTCCGCGCCTGCGCTTGCCCCCTTAGCACCAAAGAGGAAACAAGGACGCTGCGCGTGCCGGCGCCCGCCTGGTCTCGATCGTCATGGCTCATGTCACGAGAACCTCACGAGGTTTTCCTTGCCTTGATCTCTCCGCCCCTCGTGAGCCTGCCTGGAGAGGCCGCTCCTGAGGAGGTCTTGTGTCGTCCGCCTCGCGAGGCTTGGCCCCTCGCAAGGGTCTTGGGTGCTTGCTGGTGAAGATGGGCCATACGGGCCCGCTCACAGAGCCACGCCATGGGCCGCAGGCAGGCAAGTCTGCGGACCCCCGTTCCCAGAACGCCGACAGTAGCCCCGGGCCCAAAGCGCGCTCGAGCTTGGCTTGGAGGCTTACCCCAAGGTCAAGCACGGAGCGCCGTGGACCCCAACAGCCTGCGGCCTTGGTTGACGTGTGGCAGTTGATTGGACTTGGGCGTCTACGCTTCCCCATGCTACATCACCAACTACCCGACTTGACAAGTCCTTGCGACATGCAAGGAAAACCATAATTACTTGTGATCGTGGGGGGTGCTGGTTGGCCTTCTCCTGGTATAAATGGGAGGGGGCGGAGCCCCCGTCGCCCATCTTTCCTCTGCCTCTTCCGCTTCTTCTACTTCCTTGCTCATCTCCTACTACCAATGGCGCCGTCGAGGAGGTTCACTGCCGCGGAGAAGGGGAAGGCTCCTCACGAGGGGTCTAGATCTCCGGCGCCCAAACGTGGACGTGACCGTCCATGGAAGCACACCGAAACCCCCGTCGCAGCCCCGCACAACCGTGGTGGTGCCACTTCATGGGGCAGGGGTCGCTCCGGTCATGGTGGTCCTATTGATGAATGGAGACGTGCCGTGGTCGCGCGGCCTCCCTGGCCGCGCTTCCACTTGGCGGAGATGCTGCCGAAGTTCGTCGTCTGGTCGGAGAACCCGGCCGGCAACTGGCTTCAGCTCCCGCGCTTCTTCGCCGACAAGCTGCGGGCCTCAGGTCCAGGCGGGGTTTGGGTACAGCCAGACGGTTGCTGCAGCAGGGCTTCCTGGGTCGCGGTCGAGGTCTCCGCCGCGGGCAATATAGCTCTGGCCTGCGGTTGGCAGACGTTCGCCCGTGCGCGCGGCCTGGGCAGGCGGTGCACCCTCCACTTTAAGTATGACGGCGATGCGACCCTCTATATGAGGGTGTTTGGGGAAGATGGTCGCCACACTGGGTGCTGCCCCGAGGTGAACTCAGTGTGGAGGTGCTCGGCCTTGGCGACGGCCGCGACGAGGATGAGGGCGAACCCGCCCTTGGTGCCGACCGCGTCTTGTCTGGCTATGGCAGCTCTTCCCCCAGCGACAGCTCCAGCAATGGTGGCTATGACCAGCCGCCACGCCGCCGTGCCTGCTTCGAAGACGGTGGCGGGTCGTCTCATCGCCACACCTCTGTGAAACGCGAGGAGGGGTTCGGCTGAGCTCCGGAAGGCGATGGGGCCTGCCCCGGTGGACCGCTGTAGGCGCCGCTTTTATTTTGTTCTTCTTTTCCTTCCTTCATCAGAAAGAAACCAGAATGGGGCCTTGAGGGGCGTGTGCCGAACTATGATCTTAATTGTTATGTTGAGCTTGCCGTTCCAGTGCTGTGTTGCGACATCGTCGTTTTATGTAGGGATAACTTAGCTCGAATTGTTTTGAGTGGCCTCCTCCTCACGAGGCTCTTGCTTCCTGGTACCTGTCGAGGTCTCCTTGACCTGATATGCGCTTAGGAACTGCAAAAAACTCATCAAGAGGTTTATTGTTCACCCGGGGCTTGGTCATAGGTGCCGCTGGCCTTGACTCGGCGCTTCATGCCGCGATACCCGTGGGGCACGGATTAGGGGAGGTGTGTCAGCTTGTGGGCTCGAACGATGGTGCCTCGCCAAAAGACAGAAGGAGGAAGCTCACGAAGGTACCTATTCAGGCCCCTCGCGAGGGACGCGAGGGAGAGTACAGGTCGACCAAAGAGGCGAAGGCAGAAACAGAGGCAGAAAGCGATAAAACGGGACCAGCAAGAGACACCATAAAGAAAATTTCAATTAAAAGAGGTGCGACCCAACTTCGAAAAGAAAATAAAAAGCCGCGTCCGGCACCTAGTCTAGTCTTCGACGTCTTCTCACTAGCGCGGAGCTAAGTGCTGCCACTCGGTGTGGGAGGGAGCCCCCGAGGCCCAAGGGCAGCTCTCCTGAGGCTCTGGGGCGTGTACAACCCCACTCATTATTACGTGTGAGTGTCACGGGCAGTGATTCTCCACAGGCACTGTGCCCTTCTTCACAGGCACCGGGCCTTCTTCACAGGTGTTGGGCCTTTCTTCACAGGCACTGGGCCCTTCTTCACAGGCACCGGGCCTTCTTCACAGGCGCTGAGCCTTTCTTCATGGGTAGAACTTCCGGAGGTGTTGGATGTTCCAGGCGTTCTGGACGGGTACCCCGTCCTGCGTTTCCAGGCCCGCGGCGCCAGGCCTGGAGACGTGGACGACCTTGAACGGGCCCTCCCACATGGGTGAGAGCTTATGCAGCCTCTCCTTGGAGAGCACCCGCCTCTGGACGAGGTCACCCACCTCAAGAGTCCTGGAGCAGATGTTGCGACAGTGGTACCGCCGCAGCGCCTGCTGGTATCTTGCCGCCCATAGTGCAGCTTCGCGGCGACGTTCCTCCCCCAGCACAAGGTCCATCCCCCGCGTGGCGTCCTGCTGCGTCTCATCAAACGCCAGGACCCGTGCAGAGCGATGCTTGACCTCGTGAGGGAGGACTGCTTCTGCTCCGTAGACGAGGAAGAACGGGGTTTCGCCCGTTGGCTTGGTGGCAGTGGTGCGTATCGACCACATCACGGACTGGAGCTCGTCGTGCCAGCCCCTGCCACAGGCTTCAAGCTTCTTCTTGAATTTCTTGGACTTGAGGCCCCTCAGGACCTCCGCATTTGCGCGTTCGGCCTCACCATTGCTCCTAGGGTGTGCTACCGAGGCGTAGCAGATCTGCGTTCCAAGGTTAGCACAATATGACTTGTAGAGATTACTAGTGAACTGCGAGCCATTATCGGTGATGATGCGGTTGGGGACCCCAAAATGGCTCACGAGGCCCTTGATGAACTTGACCGCAGAGCAAGTTGGGATGGCGCGGACGGCTTCAACCTCTGGCCACTTAGTGAACTTGTCGATGGCGACGTAGAGGTATCGATAGCCCCCAGGCGCCCGAGGAAATGGGCCCAGAATATCCAGCCCCCAGACCGCGAACGGCCACGAGAGTGGAATGTCCCGGAGGCCCTAAGCTGGCTGATGGATCTGCTTGGCATGGAATTAGCAGGCCTCGCAGGACTTCACCAGCTCAGCGGCATCGTTGAGCGCCGTAGGCCAGTAGAATCCATTTCGGAATGCCTTATCAACGAGGGTTCGTAACGACGAGTGGTGCCCGTAGTCCCCGCCGTGTATGTCAACTATCAGCTCTTTCCCCTGTTCCATGGAGATACAACACAGTGAAACGTCATTTCGTCACTTCCTGTATAACTCACCGTCTCGGATGCAGTATGCTGTGGCCTGACGGGCCACGTGCTCCGCGTCCTCCTCCTTCTCTGGCAACGTCCCTTGCATCAGGTATTCCTTGAATTCCTTGGTCCAGCATCCCTCCTGGGGCTCGAGCGCCAGGAGTAGGCACGCTCTCGAGGTCGGGCCACAGGCCGGGGCTCCTATGCCAGGCGGCTGCGGGAGTTCCTCCCGAGGCTGAGCTGTTCTTGAAAGCGGTGGCATTGCTGATGGCTTGAAGAGCCACTCCTCAAAGACGCCAGGCTCCTGGGGCTGTCGCTTGGATGCTCTTCTGGCGATGTCTTCAGCTTCCTTGTTGGTGCCACGGGGCACGTGCTGCAACTCCATGCCCAGAAATTGCTTCTCCATCTTGCGCACCTCCGCGAGGTATGCTTCTATGTGCTCGTCCTTCGGCTCGTATACCTTGTTGGAGAAGTTGACGAGGAGCTGTGAGTCACCCCTGATAGTGAGACGCTTCACCCCCAGCGCCGCCGCAGCCTTCAGGCCGGCTATGAGGACTTTGTATTCTGCAATGTTGTTGGAGACCTTCTTGCCCTGCTGGAAGAAGAGTTGCACGGCGTAGTAGAGCTTGTCCTGAGTGGGCGAGATGAGCACTACTCCAGCCCCCTCGCCCTGGCGCATGAAGGCACCATCAAAATACATGACCCCGCCGTCAGGCGCCTTGCTTCCCGGCGAGAGGGACCGGTCTTCGCCTTCTTCAAGTGCCGGGACGTCTGTCCATTCTGCCATGAAATCAGCGAGCACGGCTCCCTTGGTGACGCTGGTAGTAGTTAACTCCAACTGGAATGCTTGCAACTTGATGTTCCATTCAGCGACTCTTCCAGCAGAGTTGGGGCTCCTAAGCACTCTCTCCAATGGGTAAGTTGAGACAACCTTGATGGGGTGGCCATGGAAGTAGTGTCGTAGTTTTCACGAGGCTACCAGGAGCGTGAGTAGGAGCTTCTGAGGCATGGGGTACTGTGCTCTTGCATCCGGCAACACTGTGCCGACGAAGTACACCGGGTGCTCGACGAGGGTAGGCGCCCTGATGAGGCTTGCGCCCTCCTGGAGCTGGGGTGCCTCGTGAGGAGAGGGGACCGCTAATGCTTGATTGCTAGTCGGGGCCTTCGCGGGTTTGGGGGCGTCGTCCTGCTGAGGCTGATCCTCTACCGCTGTTGTTGCGGCCCTTGTGGCGCCCTTCTGGTCTTGCGTCGTCTCTGCTGGAAGCGTGGCATGGCGCGATGCGCCCTTGGCTTTGTGTTCTTCCTGAACCGCCACCAGAGCTGCGCTGACTGAGTATGGGTTGGTAGCAAGATAGAGCACTAGGGGCTCACGAGGTCGCGGCGCCACCATCACTGGAGGGCTGGTC
This sequence comes from Triticum urartu, assembly GCF_003073215.2. Taxonomy (NCBI): domain Eukaryota; kingdom Viridiplantae; phylum Streptophyta; class Magnoliopsida; order Poales; family Poaceae; genus Triticum; species Triticum urartu. The sequence goes on along the minus strand of NC_053023.1, from coordinate 323,427,942 downwards.
AGGTATCTCTTGAGCTCTTGAAAATCTTGGTTGGCCTCTGGGGTCCACTCGAACGGGCCCTTCTTTTTCATCAGCTTGAAGAAGGGTAGAGCACGCTCTCCCAGCTTGGAGATGAAGCACCCCAATGCAATCACCTGACCAGCCAACTTCTGCATTTCCTTGAGTGTCTGTGGTGGACTCATGTATTCAATGGCCTTGACCTTCTTTGGGTTCACCTCAATCCCCCTGTGGGACACCAGGAAACCCAGCAGCTTGCCGGAAGGGACACCAAACACACATTTTTCCGGGTTGAGCCACAAATCCACTTGGCGAAGGCTTTCAAAGGTCTCCTCCAGGTCTTGGATCAAGGTCCCCGCCTCCCGAGACTTCACCGCGATGTCGTCGATGTAGGCTTCAGTGTTTCTCCCGAGCTGCCGCCCTAAGGTGATGTGCATGAGCCATTGGAAGCTTGCGCCCGCGTTGCGCAGCCCGAACAACATGCAAGTGTAGCAGTACACCCCACACGGGGTCAGGAAGGCCGTCTTCTCCACATCTTCTACTGCCATCTTGATCTTGTGATATCTCGAGAACGCATCCAGGAAGCATAGCAAGTCGCACTCAGCGGAGGAGTTCACAATCTGGTCGATGAGTGGAAGCGGGAACGGATCTTGGGGGTAGGCCTTGTTGAGGTTGGTGAAGCCGAAGCACATCAGCTCCTTCCTACCTTTCTTGGGGACGGCGACGGGGTTTGCCAGCCAGTCGGGGTACCGAACCTCGCGAATGACACCCGCAATCTCCAACTTGCGGGTTTCTTGAACGATGAAAGCTTGCATCTCCGTGGACTGCCGCCTCACCTTCTGCTTCATGAGGCGTATGTTGGGGTACACCTTTAGGTGGTCCTCTATTACCTCTCTTGGGACCCCTACCAACTGATCGGGCTCACAGGCGAACACTCCCTTGTTTGCACGCAAAAAACTTCACTAGCACCTCCTCCTGACTAGGCTCAAGGTTGGCGTCTATGGTAAAGGTTGCCCCTGAGGACCCGTCCTCCTCGACCAACACTTGCTTGGTTTCTGCCTTGTCCTGAGTGAAAAACTGCTTCTTCTTGGTTGGTGCACCCCCCTTGGGCTTGGAGGTGTCCGCATCGGCGGGTCGTGCTGTCGTGGAGGTCCTAAGGGCAAGCTTGAGCGCCGCCAGGGCCTCCTTGGCGTCCGCTTTGATGGTGAGGACACCTTCGCTCCCCGACATCTTCATGAGGTTGTAAGGAGGATGGGTTGCTGCCATGAACTGGGCCAGAGCTGGGTACCGAGGATGGCGTTGTACGGGAGGCAAATGCGGGCAATGTCGAAGTCGATGAGCTCGGTGCGGTAGTTGTCGCACGTGCCGAAGGTCACGGGGAGGCGAATCTGCCCCAGGGAGCGGGCGGAACCTCCGCCAACCCCCGAGAAGGGCTTGCTGGGGCGGAGCCGCTCGACGGTACGTGAAGGAGGCTGAAGGCTTCGACGGAGAGCACATTGAGGCCGGCGCCGCCGTTGACGAGCGTCTTGGTGATGGATATGTGGCAGATGGTGGGCGCGCACAGCATCGAGAGCACACCCGAGCCGACGTTGGAGGCAAGATGATCCTCTGAGTCGAAGGTGAGGTCAACCTCAGGCGCGGCCCAGCCCGGCGGAGCCCTCGGGCGCCTGGAAGCAGCGCCGATCTAGCGAAAGTAGGGCTTGACATGCTGATCTGAGGGTGGTGCTTGCGAACCGATGATAAGAACTACGACGATGGGGTTCGCCGATTCCCCGAAGCGAGTGATGAAGAGGTTGCGGAGCTCCTCCCAGGTGGTGACAGAAGACTCCGGCAGATGGAGGAGCCTGGCACACGGCGCGCCTACATGGGCCATTGGGAACCAGTTGGCCACGATCTCGCCGTCGCCTCTGGCTTCCAGAACGGCTTCCTCGTACGCCAGCAGGAAAGCCGACGGGTCCGCCGCGCCGTCGTAGCGCGGTGGCATCTCCGCCTTACACTTGGATGGCCACTGCACCTACCGCAAGGCGGGGGCAAGGGCTCGGAGCACCCGAGCCCCGCCGTGGGCACCGAGAGATCCAGCTGGAGGGGCGACCACCATGGGGGAGCGGGCGTGGAGATAGTGGAGCGCAAATCGACGGAAGAAAGACTCCGCCGCACCCCTACCTGGCGTGCTAAATGTTGTATCACGGGTTCCGGCAAAACCCTTAAGGTTCAAACACTGGGGTGCGCGCGAAGATCTCCCCCCTACCAATCCACGTCCTAACTCAGCTAAGATCTTACGAACTAACTCGACCAACTCGCAACACAAAGGACACAAGATTTATACTGGTTCGGGCCACCGTTGTGGTGTAATACCCTACTCTAGTGTGGTGGTGGTGGATTGCCTCTGGGGCTGATGATGAACAGCACAGGGGGAAGAACAGCCTCCTGAGGAGAGGTGTTCTTGTGCTTGGTGGATTTGATTGTGGGGATGAACTAGTTCTAGTCTAAGATGAGGTATCCTCTCGATCTCCCACCTAGCTATGGTGGTGGCTAGTCCTATTTATAGTGCCCTTGGTCCTCTTCCCAAATATTGAGCGGGAAGGGATCCCACAATGGCCAATTCGAAGGGGGACAACTAGTACAAGCTATCCTGAAAAAAGCAGTCTTCGCCTGCAAAAGGCTCTAGCGATGACGCCGCCTTGGGCTCCATGGTGACCTCCGTCTTGCTGTCCTGCTGGTCTTGTTCTCGTTGCACCGATATGGAAACCTTTGCTTTATGCCTCGGTACTCCCCTCCTGCGCTTGCCACCTTAGCACCAAAGAGGAAACAAGGACGTTGCGCGCGCTGGCACCCGCCTGGCCTCGATCGTCATGGCTCACGTCACGAGAACCTCACGAGGTTTGCCTTGCCTTGATCTCTCTGCCCCTCGTGAGCCTGCCTGGCGAGGCCGCTCCTGAGGAGGTATTGTGTCGTCCGCCTCGCGAGGGTTGGCCCCTCACAAGGGTCTTGGGTGCTTGCTGCTGAAGATGGATCATACGGGCCCGCTCGTAGAGCCACACCGTGGGCCGCAGGCAGGCAAGTCTAAGG
>NC_053023.1:323336694-323423528 GCF_003073215.2 Triticum urartu | reverse complement strand
CGTCACCTACAAGCCATCCTCCTACGAGCAACTTCAAGCCAGGAACTTCATCATCATCTACTCCAACTGACGAGACCGTCAACACGAGTTCCTTCAAGTGTTTCACTTGCGGAGGCCGAGGCCACAAGTCCTACGAGTGCACCAACAAGAGAACCATGGTCTTCAACGACGATGGCACTTATGACTCCATGAGCAAAGGCGAAATGGAAGCCCTCGAGCTAGTCGCCATGCACCGCCAAGTGAACAATAAAGAAGAACAAGTCCTTTGTGATGAAGACTCAAGTCCCCACTTGTTGTCTCCAAAGTCTTGACTGTCCAACATCACCAAGAAGAAGACCAACGATGCCACATATTCCACACCAAGGCCAGCTTCAATGGACGATCCGTCAAGGTCATCATCGATGGAGGGAGTTGTCATAATCTCGCAAGTGAAGAACTTTGCTCCAAGCTCCAATTGCCCAAGACAAAGCATCCACATCCATACAAAGTGCAATGGCTTAGTGACTCCGGCACTATCCAAGTCGAGCACCGAGTACAAGTCTCCTTCAAGATCGGCGCCTACGAAGACACCTTGGAGTGCGACGTCGTTCCAATGACTGTTTGTCATCTTCTCCTTGGACAGCCATGGCAATTCGATAGAGGAGTCATACACAATGGCCGAACGAACCACTACATCTTCAAGATGAAGGGCAAGGAGTACGTTCTCCGTCCAATGTCGCCTAGTCAAGTGATCGCCGACAAACAAGCACCCATCGTGGAGATCATAGTGAGAGAGCGACAAAAGCCAAAATTGAGTGCCTCCACGATGAGAGAAAACAAAAATCTAGTTCTATTTGATACCAAACAAGAGATGAGAGAAGTGTGTGAGCACCCATCTAGTGTCCTACACTACGTCCTCGTGTGCAAGGACAATGCACCACAAACTAACACTTCTCACACTCTTCCTCTAGTGTTGTCTTCTCTTTTGCAGGAATTTCAAGATGCTTTTCCTGACGAGCTACCTCCGGGTCTACCTCCTCTATGAGGCATTAAGCACCGAATCAACCTCATCCCGGGAGCACCTCTTCGGAACAAAGCTCCATACCATGTCAATCCCGACGAAACAAAAGAAATACAAAGGCAAGTAAAGCATCACATAGACCATGGGCATGTGCGTTAAAGTTTGAGCCCTTGTGCCGTTACGGTCATTCTTGTGCCAAAAAATGATGGTAGTTTTGGCATGTGCTCCGATTGTAGACCTATCAATGCTATCACCGTTCGCTATAGGTATCCCATTCCACGCCTAGATGATATGCTTGATGAGCTTAGCGGTGCCACTATATTTTCCAAAATTGATCTTAAGAATGGTTACTATCAAATCCGCATACAAGAGGGTGATGAATGGAAAACCGCCTTCAAAACCAAGTTTGGTTTGTATGAGTGGTTAGTCAGGCCTATGGGTCTTTTGGAAGCACCGGGCACTTTAATGCGCCTCATGAATCATGTCTTTCTCCCTTACATTGGTATATTTTTTGTGGTCGACTTTGATGACATTCTTGTGTTTAGCAAATCTATCAAAGAGCATGTCACCCATGGCCGCACCGTTTTGTAAACTCTTAGAAAAGAGCGCCTCTATGATAATATGGAGAAATGCCTTTTTGGTGTTGATAAGCTCGTTTTGTTGGGTTTTGTTGTTTCTTATAAGGGTGTTAAAGTTGATGAGTCCAAGATCAATGCTATTAAGACTTGGCCGCAACCAACGAACTTGCATCAAGTACGTAGTTATCTTGGCCTTGCATGTTTCTATCGTCGCTTTGTGAAGGATTTTAGCACCATTGCTTCGCCTTTGCATGCTTTGAGCAAGAAGAATGTGCCTTTTGTTTGGGGACCATCCCAAGATACCGCATTCAATGAGCTTAAGAATTTTCTTACTCATGCTCCTGTGCTTCCTTTACCCAACTTCGACAAACCTTTTGAAATTCATTGCGATGCTAGTGGTAATGGCATAGGAGTTGTGTTAACGCAAGAGAAGCGTCCCATAGCTTACTTTAGTGAGAAACTTTCTGGAGCACAACTCAATTATCCCATCTATGCCAAAGAGCTATATTCTTTAGTCCGCGTTTTGCATGAATGGGAACATTACCTTCGTCCCCATGAGTTTATCATTCATACCGATCATGAGACTCTCAAGTATCTTAAGGGACAAATAAATTTGAACAAGCGTCATGCTAAATGGAGTGAATTTATTGAGTCTTTTCCCTATGTAATCAAGTACATCAAGGGTAAAGAAAACATAGTAGAGGATGCTCTTTCCCGCATATGCATGCTTGTCACACAACTTGAGTTGGATGTCATCGGCTTTGAGCATATCAAATACTTGTATGAGCATGATGCAACTTCTGCTACTCCTTATGACAAATGTTTGTCAAATACATCTTGGGAACGCTATTACATTAAAGACAGCTACCTTATGAGAGCTAACAAACTTTGCATCCCCGAGTCGTCTCTTTGTTTGTTGCTTTTGCAGGAATCGCATGGAAGAGGCTTAATGGGACACTTCGGATGTGACAGGACGTTCGCCATGCTCTCGAAGAGCTACTTTTGGCCAAAGATGTTTCGGGACGTCAATCGTTTCACCAACCGGTGTTCTACATGTCACAAAGCTAAGTCAAAAGCTCAATATCATGGTCTCTATGTTCCTTTACCAATCCCATACCAACCATGGGAAGACATTAGCATGGACTTTGTACTTGGTTTGCCTAGAACTCGAAATGGGAAAGATTCCATATTGTCATTGTGGACCGTTTCTCAAAATGGCACATTTTATTCCTTGCCACAAGATAGACGATGCTTCACATGTTGCTAATCTCTTTTGTAGGGAAATTTTGCGTCTCCATGGTGTGCCAACGACCATCGTCTCGGACCGCGATGTCAAGTTCCTTAGCTACTTTTGGAAGACCCTATGCGCCAAGCTCGGAATCAAGCTACTCTTCTCCATGGCATACCATCCTCAAACCGACGACCAAACGGAGGTGACAAACTACACACTCTCCGCTCTACTTCAAGTACTCATCAAGAAGAACATCAAGGAGTGGGAGGAGTGTCTACCCATCGCCGAGTTCGCCTACAACCGAGCAAGAAACTCAACAACCGGCAAGTCCCCTTTCGAGGTCGTCTACGGATTCAACCCTTTGTCACCATTGGATATTCTACCTCTACCACTCCAAGAGCGAATCAATTTGGACGCAAGTGCACGAGCGACCCATCTCAAGAAGGTGCATGAAGATACAAGAAACACCATCGAGCGCCAAGTACAACGCCTTGCGACCAAGCTCAACGTCAACAAGCACCCTACGATATTCAACATTGGAGACCTCGTGTGGCTACACCTTCGCAAGGACCGCTTTCCCCAAGAATTCTCAAGCAAATTCTTCATCATGGGAAGGCATACACTATGCGTGGCACCAACATCTTAGAGCACCTCACCGAGCAACAAGGCATCTATTCCTACTGTGTACATGGCAATATGGTGTACGATCCGAGTTCGGATCTTTCCCAAGGGGGAGGGGATGATGCGGAGCATCCTATGGACATCACCATGTACACCTTCATAGCACATCAAGCTCCAAGTGGACCTATCGGACTTAAGGTGAACCCGCTCCTCTTCAAGATTTACACGATTATCTATTGGACTTGGTCGCTACCTCACCTTGGATCATTGTGCATCACTAGGTACGAGGACGACTGCCACCAAGCAGTTGGGGAGAATCCCGGAGGCAAAGGAGAAGGACCCCAAGGCCACAAGGAGGAAGGAGTGCAACAAGACCAACTCTGCACCTCCCAGGCGACCCCGTGCCCACGGGCCTGGAAGACCCCATGCGCACGGACTACACAGGGAGCTGGCGCTGGAGCACCCCATGTGCACGGGCCTGTACCGTGCCCACGGGACCCCCGTGTGCAGAGGCCCAACTTACCCCGTGCGCACGAGCCTCCCAGGATGGACGGCTGTGATCCCCAATCCGAGCCCCTCTTCATCTACTTCGACCCCAAGACTATATAAACCGTACCTAAGGCTATGTTTAGCGTTAGCAAAGTATGAGATGAGATGTTTGTGAGCTTTGCTCCGTCTACCTTCCCACTTGTGGAATCAAGGCCCCTTTGGGAAGAATCCTAGTGGATTTCAAGACCTCCTCTAGGAGAAGTCTATCTTCAAGACCTCATCTCCTAGGAGTGGGAAAAACTTTGCCATTGTATCTTTCCTTTGATTGTGTTTGTGACTTGTGGATCTTATGTTGCTATCCTAGTGGATGTGTAATTGGGGAATTGTTTAAGTGATTTCTTCTTTGTGTTCTTGAGAGTTTTCCCTTTTCCCCCTCCATGTGTGAAAAGATCCCCCTCTAGGATTTCATCCTATATCATTTGGTATCATGAGCAAGGTTGATTCACATCATGGAGTCCCATCCCCCCATTTGCTAGCTTGATTTTGTTGTTTTTCGTCCAAATTTGAAAATCCCCACAAAAATAGCCCAAAGATTTTTTTCTTGCAATTTATTGGATCTTGTGAGATTTGGTTGTTTTGATCCACGAATTTGGAGTTTGGCAAGTGGATCTACCCATCTTCCTGCTTCCCCACCTTCCAAACCCTCGAAATTGCCTTACCTTGGAAAATCCCCACGGATCCGGAGTTTTTCTTCCGCTCCCAGCACACCCTGTGCACACGGGCCCTCGAGACCCCATGCAAACGGGAACCCGTGCACACGGGCCTCACTTAACCCGTGCGCATGGACCATCTAGAAACTTTCGACCATCTTTTGTTTTGCACCATTTTGCTTCCATACCAACACTCATGTTCTTCCGCACTATTTCTCATGGTTGTTTGAGTTTCGGGCCGCGGTTTCTCTTGTGTCCTAAGGTGTTTCGGCTACTTAGGCGCATTTGGACATCATCATCGCCGCCACTCGATCATCAACTCGGACACCACACCGGCTTCAACAACTTCATTCTTACCGTAAGATCGGACAGTAACCGCGACGACATCTCACCCTTGCTTTTGCATTGATAACTCGGGACATTTCGCGTAGCTTAGCCATCGAGACTAGCAAGTTGAGAATTTCCGGGCCATGCTATTGTGCACCATAGTGATCTTGTTGCCATCATAGTGCCATATGTCTCTCCCGTGCATATCTTACATACTTGTCTCATATCATACTTGGCTCTAGCTTCAAAAAAACAAGCAAAGCTTTTAAGCAAAAGAGGAACAACAAAGAGCTTGTAAGCAATAGCATCGAGCCATTTTTGCATAACATCTTTGACACCTCATACGTAGCATAGTTGGGATTGAAGACGACACGTTTCTCTTATAGGTTGGTGCACATGCGTATCTAGCCCATTTGAGCAATCGAGCTAGCGTCTCTCTAGTATTCGCACAACAAGAGCATTTTCCGTGGTTGCACATTTTGAGCTCACCCCTTGGTTGTGCGGATCCCATCTATCTTCCGTGTGTGTGTTCCTAGTGATACCATTTTGAGCTATCTTCGTCATGGGAAGGCATACATGTTGCACGGCACCAACATCTTAGAGCACCTCACCGAGCAACAAGGCATCTATTCCTACCGTGTACATGGAGATACGATTTACGATCCGAGTTCGGATCTTTCCCAAGGGGGAGGCGATGATGCGGAGCATCCTACGGACATCACCATGTACACCTTCATAGCACATCAAGCTCCAAGTGGACCTACCGGACTTAAGGTGAACCCGCTCCTCTTCAAGATTTACGTGATTATCTATTGGACTTGGTCGCTACCTCACCTTGGATCATTGTGCATCACTAGGTACGAGGACGACCGCCACCAAGTAGTTGGGGAGCATCCCGGAGGCCAAGGAGAAGGATCCCAAGGCCACAAGGAGGAAGAAGGAGTGCAACAAGACCAACTCTGCACCTCCCAGGCGACCCCGTGCCCACGGGCCTCGAAGACCCCATGCGCATGGACTACACAGGTAGCTAGCGCTGGAGCACCCCGTGTGCACGGGCCAGTACCGTGCCCACGGGACCCCCGTGCGCATGGGCCTCCCAGGATGGACGACTGTGATCCCCAATCCGAGCCCCTCTTCATCTACTTCGACCCCAAGACTATATAAACCGTACCTAGGGCTATGTTTAGGGTTAGCAAAGTCTGAGATGAAATGTTTGTGAGCTTTCCTCCTTCTACCTTCCCACCTGTGGAATCAAGGCCCCTTTGGGAAGAATCCTAGTGGATTTCAGGACCTCCTCTAGGAGAAGACTATCTTCAAGACCTCATCTCCTAGGAGTGGGAAGAACTTTGCCATTGTATCTTTCCTTTGATTGTGTTTGTGACTTGTGGATCTTATGTTGCTATCCTAGTGGATGTGTAATTGGGGAATTGTTTGAGTGATTTCCTCTTTGTGTTCTTGAGAGTTTGCCCTTTTCCCCCTCCAAGTGTGAAAAGATCCCCCTCTAGGATTTCATCCTATATCAGTTTATATATGCCTTTGCCTGTACCTAGTGTTCCTTGGGACGATATATCTATGGACTTTGTTTTTGGTTTACCTCGAACAACGAAGGGCGGGGATAGCATATTTGTTGTCGTTGAAAGATTTTCGAAAATGGCACACTTTATACCATGTCATAAAAGCGATGATGATGTTAATGTTGCTGATTTGTTCTTTCGTGAAATTATTCACTTGCATGGTGTGCCAAATACTATTGTTTCAGATCGTGATACTAAATTTCTTAGCCACTGTTGGAGATGTTTATGGGCCAAGTTGGGGACTAAACTGCTTTTTAGTACTACTTGTCACCCCCAAACTGATTGACAAGCTGAAGTAGTCAATAGAACATTGTCTACTATGCTTAGGGTTGTTTTGAAGAATAATAAGAAAATGTGGGAAGAATGCTTCCTCATATTGAAATTGCTTATAAACGTTCATTGCATTCTACTACTAAGATGTGCCCTTTTGAAATTGTGTATGGTTTCCTACCTCGTCCACCTATTGATTTGTTGCCTCTTCCATCTTCAGAGAAGGTTAATGTTGATGCTAAAGAACGTGCTGAATTGATTTTAAAAATGCATGAGTTAACTAAGGAAAACATTGAGCGTATGAATGCTAAATATAAACTTGCTGGAGATAAGGGTAGAAAACATGTTGTGTTTGCACCTGGAGATCTTGTTTGGTTACATTTGCGTAAGGATAGATTTACTAATTTGCGCAAATCAAAGCTAATGCCACGTGGTGATGGTCCTTTTAAGGTGTTAGAGAAAAATACATGATAATGCATATAAACTTGAGCTGCCTGCAGATTTTGGGGTTAGTCCCACTTTTAACATTGCAGATTTGAAGCCTTATTTGGGTGAGGAAGATGAGCTTCCGTCGAGGACAACTTCATTTCAAGAAGGGGAGGATGATGAGGACATCAATACCATTGTTACACGCACAACCCCTGTTGCTATACATACTGGACCAATTACTAGAGCTCGTGCACGCCAATTGAATTATCAGGTACTTTCGTTTCTTGGTAACGATTCTAATGTTCATGAGAATATGATGCTGCCTAAATTGGATACATTTGTTTTGCTTACAAATGAAGGGCCTAGCTTGGACAAGAAAGATGAACCTTGGAGAAAGTTCAAGCATGGAGATGATGGCATGCGCAAGGGGATCAAGAATGGATTTACAAGTGATGATTTCAGGACTTTGAAGCCACCATAAGGAGTGCATGAAGCCTTGGACGAAATATACAAGATGCCACTTCATAAACTTCGTCCAGAGGCTATTTTAGGTGTTGCGTCACCTTATTATAGGGCCAGGCCAATGTATTTTCGAAATACTTAAGTATAGGATGTTTTTAGAGTCCGTATGTGTGGGGAAACATGAGTTAGGGTTGGTTTCGGACCCCTCCTCCAAGGGCCACGAAATTCCCCCCTCTTCCTCCATATATACAGCCCTTAGGGCATCGTTTAGACTTTGGGTTTTGTTTAGATTAAAAGTTCAGCACAACTGCAACTTCACGTACTTCGTTTGTGTTCAACGACCAGACCAAGGCGTCACAGAGCCCCACCTTGATCAATAAAGTTTTCATCTTATATTCACAATATCCAGATTGCAATCTTAGTTTCTTGCTTGTTCTTCGTTTTCTCGTAGGAAACAGACCCTCGTGGCCAGGTTGATCGTGCTCCGGCATGGTCAATAACCCCTCGGAAGTTGGTTTAGCGATTGCTAAGGCGCGACGTCTCGCACTTTCGTAGTCGTATCATCAAGGTCGACTCCCTCAGAAAATGATAGCCACCATCTTATCGAAACATCAGGACACCTTTGCCTCTATCATTCTGGAAACGGGGGTACCCAGACTTGCCTACCTACGGCCCATGGGATGGCTCCATCGACGGCCTGGTATGGCCCACCTTCGGCATCAACAACTCAAGACCCTCGCGAGGGGCCAAGCCTCGCGAGGCTGACGACACCAAGACCTCCACGAGGAGCGGCCTCCTCAGGCTGGCTCCTGAGGAGCAGAGATTTCTATGCAAGCCTCTCCTCGCAAGGTTCAGATGACGCGAGCCATCACGACCAAGGCCAGGCGGGTGCCAGCGGGCGCAGTGCACCAGTTTCCTCTTGGTGCTAAGGAGGCAAGCGCAGGCGCAGAGTCCCGAGGAATCAGACAAAGGCTTCCATTTTCATGCAACAAGACCAAGACCGACAGGATGGCAGGACGGAGGTCATCACCGAGGCCACCACGGCGTCATGACCAGAGGCTTTTGTGGGCGAAGACTACTTTTGTCAGGATAGCATGTACTAGTTTTCCCCCTTCGAATTTGGCTGTTGTGGGATCCCTTCCCACCTTCATTTGGTAGGAGGACCAAGGCCACTATAAATAGGTCCTAACCACCACCATAGAGTGGGATCCGAATCCGGGAGATCATCCTCTCACCCACCAGCTCAAGAACACACCTCCTGAGGTTGTTCCCCCATTGTACTAGTTCATCCTCAGCCCCTCGAGGCCAATCCACCACAAAGCAGGAGTAGGGTTTTACACCGCAAGGTGTCCCGAACCTGGGTAAACTGTTATGTCCCGTTTCCTTCCTGTTCATCGAGCTAGGCCGTGAGATTGGCGAGTAGGCAGACTAGGGAGGTCGAGTTCTTCAGACGCACCCCAGAGTTCAAACCCCTCAAGGGTCTATGGAACCCGTAATCCGACAGATCCCAAGGACCCCCGGCTTCACAAGGTGAACAACACCAAGACCACCCGAGGAGTGGCTCCCCGAGCCAGCCTCCCGAGGAACGGAGATCTCTATGCAGGTATCGTGCCTCACAAGGCTCACGATGACGTGAGCCATGACGACCAAGGCCAGGCGGGCGCCAGCGGCGCATAGGAGGACAGTTTCCACTTTGGTGCTAAGGAGGCAAGGACGTATGCGGGTTCCCAAGGAATCCCCCAAAGGTTTCCATTCCGGTGCAACGGGACCAAGACCACGAGCTCGGCAAGACGGATGTCATCGCCGAGCCCACCTTTGCGTCACAACCAGAAGCTTTGCACGTGAAGACCACCTTTCGTCAGGATAAGATGTACTTGTTGTCCCCTTTGAAATTGGCCATTGTGAAATTCATTCCCGGCTAAGCTATGAGGGAAGAGGACCAATGCCACTATAAGTACAGGCTAGTCTCCACCGTAGAGAAATGTCGATCAATTCTCACCCTCTGAGCCCTCGCGAGGCAGCTCATGTACTGTACTTGTTCGTCCTCATCGTCCCCATGAGGCAATCCACCACAAAGCAGGAGTAGGGTTTTACACCGCAAGGTGGCCTGAACCTGGGTAAATCTCTGTGTCCATCCCATTCCCTGCTCGCACGAACTCGACGAGGCCAAGCCATGAGGTGATGAGCTTGAGGCTGAGTCTAGGGTTGATCTTCGTACATGCCACAGAGTTCGAACCTTATTTGGGTCCGCAGAGCCCCGATTACGACAGTAGATATATCACCCCATGGAACACTAGGTACAGGCAAAGGCATATATAAACCACGAGGATTGAGTCATGACTTAGCTTTTTTACATGTAGTACAACGAGCAACAAAACGCTCAACATCACATCTCATCTTTGGCAAGAAATATGTAGCAAGTATGTCCTCTGTCCTCTTCATGCCAAAATATCCCATTAATCCTCCTCCATGCGCCTCCTGCAACAATAAAATATGAAAGGAGCGAGCTAGAATGCATAACTTGTTAGCATGGAGTACAAATCCATCATTAATAACCAAATCGTTACACATTCCTCCTTTACAATTCTTCATCACATCTTTAAATTCAACATCATGCACATATTGTTCTCTGATGGTCTCCAAACCATATATTGTAAAGTTAACTATTGAAAGCATAGTATAACGATGAGACAATACATCAACAAAAACATTTTCTTTACCCTTCTTATGTTTAATGACATAAGGGAAAGTCTCAATGAATTAATCCCATGTAGCATGTCTACGGTTCAATTTTGCTTGACTTTTAATATGTCTCAAAGATTCATGATCAGAATGCATAACAAATTCTTTGGGCCATAAATAATGTTGCCATGTTTCCAAAGTCCGAACAAGAGCATATAATTCCTTATCATAAGTAAGAATAATTCAGACTAGGCCCACTTAATTTTTCAGAAAAGTACGCAACAAGTTTACCATCTTGTAATAACACACCTCCTAATCCAATTCCACTAGCACCACATTCAAGCTCAAAAGTCTTCTAAAATCAGGAAGTTCGAGTAAAGGAGCATGTGTCAACTTATGTTTCAATAGAGTGAAGGCTTCTTCCTGTGCGGTATCCCAAACAAAAGGCACATCCTTCTTTGTAAGCTCATTGAGAGGTGCAGCAATGGTGCTGAAATCCCTCACAAAACGTCTATTGAAACCAGCGAGTCCAGAAAAACTCCTCACTTGCGTGACCATTTTTTGGGCTGCAGACAACTCTTGATAGCTTCAATCTTGGCTTTATCAACTTCAATTCCCCGTGGAGTAACAACATAGCCAAGAAAAGATACTCGGTTGGTGCAAAAGGTGCACTTCCCAAGGTTACCAAACAAATGTGCATCACATAAAGCAATGAAAACATCATGTAAGTGTTCCAACTATTCCTTCGAAGATCTGCTATATCATCAAGATAGACTACCACAAATCGTCCAATGAAAGCACGTAAAACTTAGTTCATTTATCTCATGAAAGTGCTAGGTGCATTAGTTAACCCAAAAGGCATGACTAACCACTCATATAAGTCAAACTTTGTTTTAAATGTTGTTTTCCATTCATATCCCAATTTCATATGAATTTTATGGTATATCCACTATGCAGATCAACTTTGGAGAATATTGCAGATCCACTTAATTCATCAAGCATATCATCTAGCCGAGGAATTGGATGAGGATGACGAATAGTAATATTATTAATGGATCTATAACCAACAAACATATGTGATGTACCATTCTTTTTCGACACTAGAATTATAGGAACAACACAAGGATTAAGGGATTCACGTATATATCCTTTGTCGAGCAACTCCTGGACTTGACACATAATCTCCTTCATCTCCTCTGGATTGGTAAGCTATGCTGCACTGCTGGGCAGCAAAGCACCAGGAATTAAGTCAATCTGATGCTCAATCCCTTGAATATATGGTAATCCCGGTGGCACATCTTGTGGAAAGACGTCAGCAAACTCCTGCAAAATATTGGTGACAGTAGGGGGCAAAGAGGAAGGCACATCCTTGAATGAAAATAGTGCCTATTTGCACATAAAAGCATAACAAATAGATTTGCTAAAATCTAGATCATCAATATCATATTTGGTGGCAAGTAAACATCCACTTTTCAATTTAATTTCAGAGGCAACACTCGATGATGGTTTGTTATTAGGCTTCATTTGTTGCTCAAATTCTATTTGCCATAATCTGATTTTCACCCTTATGTTGCTCCTCTTTTCCTTTACTAGCTCTATTAATATCATCTTTCAAAATGTGTTCAGGAGACATAGGAAGCAAAGTAATATGATTATACTTATGAACAAGAGTATACTGTTTCTTCCTACCATGGTGTACATAATTTTTATCGAATTGCCATAGTCTACCATGTAATAGAGAGTATGCTTGCATGTGTACCACATCACAATCAACAAAATTAGCATATGTAGTGATACTAAAATGGACACGAACACTATGTGTTACCTTAACCTTGTCATTGTTGTTAAACCATTGTATGTAGTAAGGATGAGGATCTGGTCTAGTGGTGAGAGACAACTTCCTCACCATCTCCATGCTAGCTAAGTTCTTGCAACTCCCTCCATCGATGATGACGTGAACAGAACACTCCTTCACAACTCCCTTTGTATGGAACAAGTTGTGCCTTGGATTTTGCTCAGATTATGTTACCTGAACACTCAAAACACGTTGAGCAACTAAACTTTCATACCTGTCAGCGTCTTCAGCAGCCATGTATTGCGTCTCTTGTTCATAATAATCTCCACCATGTTCTTCACTTGCAATAAGAGCTAAAGTCTCCTCATCATAGTCACTAGTGGACTCATACCCACCATCCTCAGTAGCAATCATCACACGTAGAGATGGGCATTCGCTCGCATAGGGACCTCCACCCTTGCAACAATGACATATAACATCATGTGTTTGGCCTATTGGTGCCATGGATGAAGAAGAGCTCTGTGCGGGACCAGAAGCACTATCAAAAAAAGACACATCCGTGACATTACGACCGGAATGAAAACTTTCTCTGTCATGGTTATGACACTTCTATGATGATAATTGTGCAAAAACATGTATCATCATAGATGTGGTGGGCTCCTACTTCTATGTCAAATATGGGCTTTTCGTCCTGGGCCAACCGGAGACGGACCTGCATGACATTCTTTGGGCCATTCATGACGTAAAAAATCATGGTGGAAGCTAGAGCGCGGAAAATTTTGGGGAGTTCCTGGTTACGGTGGGTGGTCAGAGCTGAGCGATGAAGTGGTTTGTGTGTTTCTCTATTACATGTGATTGTGCGAGGCGCTCGCTAACTGAACCAAAGCGAGGCATTCACTTAGTGAATCCGAGCAATCGATCGATCCCACTATGTATCGAAGACAATCGATCCCTTCGCAGCTAACTGAACCCGAGCGATTCCTTCACTGGTGCTGCTAACTGAACCCGAGCGATCAATCACTGCTGCTGCATATACTGAAGCCGATCGATCCCCCATGCGAGACATAGCCACCCGGGGCGTTGGGTTGCCTCTCAATGAACAGTGCCCATTTCTGCCGCGTGCGTGATACATAGAATGAGTCGGGGTGTGTGGTGAGTCCATCGGTTGGTTGGTTGTGGATGAATAGTTCCCTGTGGGGGTTGGATATGAACAGGACCCCGCCCGTGTAGGTGATTGACGTTGGATGAACAGGAACCCGTGGTAGTAGGTGGTTGCTGCTGGATGAATAGGACCCCAAGGAGGCCATGTCGTAGTATGAGATACGTCTCCAACATGTCTATAATGTTTGATTGTTCCATGCTATTATATTATCTGTTTTGGATGTTTTATATGCATTAATATGTTATTTCATAGTATTTTTGGGACTAACCTGTTAACCTAGAGCCCAGTGCTAGTTTCTATTTTTCCTTGTTTTTGAGTTTTACAGAAAAGGAATACCATATGGAGACCAACCGGAATAAAACTTTCACGATGATTTTTCTTGGACTAGAAGACACCCGTAGTACTTGGAGAGGGGGTCAGAGGTGTCCCGAGGGGCCCATAAGCCCTCAGGGCATGCCCTAGGGAGGGGCGCCCCTGGCTTGTGGACACCTCGAGAGTCCCCCAACCCTAATATTTGCACTATAAGTTCATAAATATTCAGAAACCACCAGAAGCGTCCACCAAAATACTTTTCCGCCGCTGCAAGCCTCTGTTCCCATGAGATCCCATCTTGAGGCCTTTTCCGGCACCCTTCCGGAGGAGGATTCGATCACGGAGGGCATGTACATCAAGCTTGCTCCCCTTCCAATGAAGCATGAGTAGTTTACCACAGACCTACTGGTCCATAGCTAGTAGCTAGATGGCTTCTTCTCTCTCTTTGATCTTCAATACAATGTTCTCCTTGATGTTCTTGGAGTTCTATCTGATGTAATATTCTTTTGTGGTGTGTTTATCGAGATCCAATTAATTGTGGATTTATGATCGAATATTATTTGAGTCTTTTCTGAACTCTTTTATGCATCATTAAATATCGTTGTATTTCTCTTCGAATTATCGGTTTGGTTGGGCCAACTAGATTGGTATTTCTTGCAATGGGAGAGGTGCTTAGTTTTGGGTTCAATCTTGCGATGTCCTCACCCAGTGACAAAGAAGGGGTAGCAAGGCACGTATTGTATTGTTTCCATCAAGGGTAAAAAGATGGGGTTTTCATCATATTGCTTGAGGTTATCCCTCTACATCATGTCATCTTACTTAAGGAGTTACTCCATTCTTATGAACTTAATACTCTAGATGCATGCTAGATAGCGGTCGATGTGTGGAGTAGTAGTAGTAGATGCAGGCACGAGTCGGTCTACTTGACATGGATGTGATGCCTATATTCATGGTCATTGCCTTGGATATCGTCATAACTTCACGCTTTTCTATCAATTGCTCTACAGTAATTTGTTTACCCACCGTATGTTTTCTTTCAAGAGAGAAGCTTCTAGTGAAACCTATGGCCCCGGGTCTATTTTCCATCATATATTTTCAGATCTATAAACCAAAAAACCCAAAAATACCTTGCTACAATTTATTTATATTTACTTTAGTTTGCTCTTTTGTCTATCTTTTATGCCAATCTCTATCAGATCTCACTCTTGTTCGTGACTGTTAAGGGATTGACAACCCTTTTCGCGTTGTGTGTAAGTGTTTGTTAGTTTGTGCAGGTGCATAGACTGGAGACTTGCTTGTGCCACCTACTGGACTGATAACTTGGTTCTTAACTGAGGGAAATACTTATCTCTACTTTGTGCATCACCCTTTTCTCCTCAAGGGAAAAATCAATGCAAGCTCAAGAAGTAGCAGGAAGAATTTCTGGTGCCATTGCCGAGCAGGTTCTACATCAAGCCTACCAAGTACCCATCATAAACTCTCATCTCTTGCATTACATTATTTGCCATTTGCCTCTTGTTTTCCTCTCCCCCACTTCTAAAATGTTTTTAGAAAAACACAAAAACATTTGCCTTTTTATTCACCCTTCTTCCAGTCATCTTTTCGTTGGCTTTTTGGTTGCTTGTGTGCTAGATTGCTTGCTTTATCATGATGTCTCAAGAAAACACAAAATTTTGTGACTTTTCCAATACTACTAATAATGATTTTATTAGTACTTTGATTGCTCCCGCCACTAGTGCAAAATCTTATGAAATTAATGCCGCTTTGTTGAATCTTGTTATGAAAGAGCAATTTTCCGGCCTTACTAGTGAAGATATCGCATTCCATCTAAATACTTTCATTGAGTTGTGTGATATGCAAAAGGAAAAAAGATGTGGATAATGATATTGTTAACTTGAAGCTATTTCCGTTCTCTCTATGAGATCGCACTAAAACTTGGTTTTCATCTTTGCCTAAAAAAGTATGGATTCATGGAATAAGTGTAAAGACGCTTTTATTTCCAAGTATTTTCCTCCCACTAAGATCATCTCCCTTATGAACAATATAGTGAATTTTAAGCAACTTGATCATGAAAATATTGCACAATCTTGCGAGAGGATGAAATTGATGATAAGAAATTGTCCTACTCATGGTTTATGTTTATGGATGATCATACAATTTTTTTATGTCGGGTTGAATTTTGCATCTAGAAATCTTTCAGATTCCGCCGAGGGAGGTACTTTTATGGAAATTACATTAGGAGAAGCTACTAAACTCCAAGATAATATTATGGCTAATTACTCTCAATGGCATGCCGAAAGATCTTCTACTAGTAAGAAAGTGCACGCTATTGAAAAAATTAATACTTTGAGTGGAAAGATGGATGAACTTATGAAAATGATTTCTAGTAATAGTGCTCCTATTGATACTAATGATATGCCTTTGTCCACTTTGATTCAGAACAATAGTGAATCTATGGATGTGAATTCTATCAGTAGGAACAATTTTGGTAATAATGCTTATAGAGGTAATTTCAACCCTGGGCTGTTTCCTAGTGATTCCTCTAATAAATTTTGGTAATTCCTACAACAATTCTTATGGAAATTATAATAAAGTACCCTCTGACCTTGAGAACAATATTAAAGATTTCATTAATTCTCAAAAAGGTTTCAATGCTATGGTTGAAGAAAAATTGCTCAAGATTGATGATTTGGCTAGGAATGTTGATAGAATTTCTCTTGAGATTTATTCTTTAAAGATAACGTCTATGCCACCCATGACTGATATTAATGAATCTCTAAAAGCTATTAAAATTTCTATTGACTAATTTAAAGAAAGAACCGCTAGAATGCGTGCTAAGCGAGATTGGTTTGTAAAAGTGTGTTCTTCTAGTTTTTGCAAAAATAATGATGAAGATCTTAAAGTGATTGGTGTGACTCCTATTGAATCTTTGTTTTCTAATATAAATATTGATAAAGATGGGACTATAGGTGAGTCAAATTTAGCTAGATGGCGTCCCAATGATTTAGAGTTTATAGATCTTAATGAATGTTATGATGAAATCTTTTGAAGAAAAACTTGAGTTGGATGTTTCTATCCCTAGAAATATTTATGATGAGTGGGGACCTACTATTAAGATTAAGATTGAAGATTATGAGTGCAATGCTCTGTGTGATTTGGGTGCTGGTGTTTCCACTATTCCAAAAACTTTATGTGATGTGCTAGGTTTCCATAAACATGATGATTGTTCTTTGAATTTGCATCTAGCGGATTCCACTATTAAGAAACCTATGGGAAGGATTAATGATGTTATTATTGTTGCAAATAGTAATTATGTGCCCGTTGATTTCATTGTGCTTGATATAGATTGCAATCCTACATGTCCTATTATTCTTGATAGACCTTTCATTAGAACGATCAGTGCAATTATTGATATGAAAGAAGGAAACATTAGATTTCAATTTCCATTAAGGAAGGGAATGGAACACTTTCCAAGAAAGAAAATTAAGTTCTTTATGAATCTATTATGAGGGCTACTTATGGACTTAATACCAAAGACGGCAATACCTAGATCTATGTTTTATGCCTAGCTAGGCGCGTTAAACAATAGCTCTTGTTGGGAGGCAACCCAATTTTATTTTTATGCTTCTTGTTTTTGGTTCTATTTTTCAATACATACACATTATTACCTCTATAGTAATTGTGTTTTGGTGTTTAAATTAGTGTTTGAGCCAAGCAAGACCTTTGTGATGGTCTATGGTGATAGTTGATTTGATCTTGCTGAAAAACAGAAACTTTTGCGCTCATTTCCGGAATTCTAAAATATCACAGAAGCGTGCTTTTGATCTAATTTTTTTAAACAAGATTAATATATAAATTTACCAGATTGTCCTGATGTTTCAGAATTTTTGGAGTTACATAAGTATACAATGGTTTCGGATTGCTACAAACTTTTCTGCTTTTGACAGATTCTATTTTCTATGTGTTGTTTGCTTATTTTGATGAATCTATGGGTTGTATCGGGGTGTATGAACCATGGAGAAGTTGTAATACAGTAGATATTACACCAATATAAATTTAGAATGAGTTCACAACAGTACCTAAAGTGATGATTTTTTTATTATACTAACAGATCTCATTAGTTTTTTGTTGTGAAGTTTTCACGCTTTGGGTAAAGATTTGATGGACTATGGAATAAGGAGAGGCAAGAGCCTAAGATTTGGGATGCCCAAGTCATCCCAAGGTAATATTAAAGGAAAACCAAGCATCTAGGCTTGGGGATGCCCCGGATGGTATCCCCTCTTTTGTCTTTGTTCCATCGTTAAATTTACTTAAGGCTATATTTTTATTCACCACATGATATGTGTTTTGCTTGGAGAGTCTTGTATGATATGAGTTTTTGATTTTTAGTTTGCCACAATTATCCTTGATGTACACACCTTTTGAGAGGGACATGCATGAATCATGAAATTATTAGAATATTCTATGTGCTTCACTTATATCTTTTGAGTTAGGCAGTTTGCTCTGGTACTTCACTTATATCTTTTTAGAGCACGACGGTGGTTTTATTTTATAGAAATTGTTGAACTCTCATGCTTCACTTATATTATTTTGAGAGTTTTAAATAGCATGATAATTTTCTTAGGTTATGAATTTAGTCTTAATATGATGGGCATCCAAGAGGGATATAATAAAAATTTCATATAAAGAGCGTTGAATACTATGAGAAGTTTGATTCCTTGCATATTGTTTTGAGATATAAAGATGGTGATATTAGAGTCATGCTAGTGAGTAATTGTCGATTGGTAGAAATACTTGTGTTAAAGTTTGTGATTCCCGTAGCATGCACGTATGGTGAACCGTTATGTGATGAAGTCAGAGCATGTTTATTTTTTGATTGTCTTCCTTATGAGTGGCGGTCGGGAACGAGCGATGCATATGCCACTTATATGATGATAATTGCGACAAAATCATGTATCATCATAGATGTGGTGGGCTCCTACATCTATGAGAAAAAATGGGCTTTTCGTCCTGGGCCAGCCGGAGACGGAACTGCATGACACTCTTTGGGCCATCCTTGATGTAAAAAACCATGGTGGAAGCGAGGTCAAGGAAAATTTCTGGGAGTTCCTGGTTATGGTGGGTGGTCAGAACTAAGCGATGTAGTGGTTTGCGCGTTTCTCTCATACGCGCGATTGTGCGAGGCGCTTTCTAACTTAACCCGAGCGAGGCATTCGCTTACTGAACCCGAGAGATCGATCGATCCCACTACGTACCAAAGTTGATCGATCCTTTCGCTGTGATGTAGGGTAGAACCCTAATCACCTGATCTTTCACGAAAGGAGCGGATCCCGCGAAGAACACGAGGAACACGAGGGGAAAACAAGGGAAATCACGAGGGGAAACATGAGAGAATCACTCAACTAACAAGAAATAGTCACACATATGCTAGATCCTCGAGTACATAAGAGATCACACGATCCACAATCAACAACGGACGATACACGGTAACCGGTCTTCTCCGTGAGGAGGTCTTGAAGTTCTTCTCCAAAAGGATATCTTGAATCCAAAGCGATCTTCTCCGTAGAGGCCGCGATCTCTCTCGTGGAGTAGATCCGATGTGGATGAGCATTGCTCTATCTCTAAAATGAGCTAAACCAATGCTAACCCTAGAAAGTTGTACGGGGTGGAGTATATATAGTCTAGGGGGAGAAGGAATACATGGGCCTCGGCCCATCACTATGCGCAGACAGGGGGGGCCGGATGTCCGGGCTGGAGTGGTGGCATTTGTTGCTCTCGGGTTCGGAGGGGTCGGATTTCCGGGCCGCTGGCCGGATATCCGGGGGCTCAGGAGAGGCGGATGTCCAGGCTGTCGGGGCCGGATATCCGGGGCCTATAGCTTCTGGCGGTTGTGCTGCTGTAGTGGATGACGCTCCAGGGGCCGAATGTCCGGGGCCTTGGCCGGATGTCCGGGGCCTGGGAGATGTTCTTGGCTCCTTCCATTGGTTCTCCTCATCCGTGGACATGGGGACTTGTACATGTTCATGCGCATCTTCGGGAGGGCCCTCTTGGTGCCTAATCATGCACAACACCTCGGACTTAGGTAGTAGCCATGTCTCATGCATAGAAAGTGGGAGTTCACCTTATCTTCGATAGCCTTGGCTCGGGCTCGTGTCATAGGTCCAAGTGGTGTCGTTGGAGGTGTAGGTGCGTCCATGGTGATGATCTTGGGATGCTCCGCATCATCTCCCCTCCCTTGGGGAAGATCCGTCCTTGGATCGAAATCCTCATCACCATGGTAGGGCGAGAGATCTTTGATGTTGAAGATGTCGCTCATGGAGTACTTGTCACGAGGGATGTCGATCTTGTATGCGTTGTTGTTGTAGCATGCAAGCACCTTGAATGGCCCATCCGCGCGTGGTCGAAGTTCGGACTTGCGTTCTTGGGGAAAGCGGTCCTTGAGAAGGTGTAGCCACACGAGGTCTCCAATGTTGAATATCATAGGGTGCTTGTTGACGTTGACCTTGGTCGCAAGGCGTTGTACTTGGCGCTCGATGGTGTTTCTTGTATCTTCATGCACCTTCTTGAGATGGGTCGCTCATGCACTTGCGTCCAAATTGTTGCGTTCTTGGAGTGGTAGAGGGAGAATATCCAATGGTGACAAACGGTTGAATCCGTAGACGAACTCGAAAGGGGACTTGCTGGTTGTTGAGTGTCTTGCTCGGTTGTAGGCGAACTCGGCGCTGGGTAGACACTCCTCCCACTCCTTGATGTTCCTCGTGATGAGTACTCGAAGTAGAGCGGAGAGTGTGCGGTTTGTCACCTCCGTTTGGCCGTCGGTTTGAGGATGGTACACAGTGGAGAAGAGTAGCTTGATTCCGAGCTTGGCGCATAGGGTCTTCTAAAAGTAGTTAAGGAACTTGACGTCGCGGTCCAAGACGATAGTCTTTGGCACACCATGGAGACGCAATATTTCCCTACAAAAGAGATTAGCAACATGTGAAGCATCGTCTATCTTGTTGCAAGGAATAAAATGGGCCATTTTTGAGAAACGGTCCACAACGACAAATATGGAATCTTTCCCATTTCGAGTCCTAGGCAAACCAAGTACAAAGTCCATGCTAATGTCTTCCCATGGTTGGCATGGAATTGGTACAGGCATATAGAGGCCATGAGATTGAGCATTGGACTTAGCTTTCCGACATGTAGAGCATCGATTGATGAAACAATTGACGTCCCTAAACATCTTTGGCTAAAAGTAGTTCTTCGAGAGTGTGGCGAACGTCTTGTCGCGTCTGAAATGTCCCATTAAGCCTCCTCCATGAGATTCCTGCAAAAGCAACAAACGAAGAGAGGACTCGGGGATGCAAAGTTTGTTAGCTCTCATAAGATATCCATCTATGGTGTAATAACATTCCCAAGATGTATGCGACAAACACTTGGCATAAGGAGTAGCAAAAGTTGCATCATGCTCATACAAGTCTTTGATATGCTCGAATCCAATGACATCTAACTCAACTTGTGTAACAAGCATGCATATGCGGGAAAGAGAAACCGCTACAATGTTTTCTTTACCCTTGATGTACTTGAGGACATAAGGAAAAGACGCAATAAATTCACTCCATTTAGCATGACGCTTGTTCAACTTGGTTTGTCCCTTAAGATACTTGAGTCTCATGATCGATATGAATGATAAACTCATGGGGACGAAGGTAATGTTCCCATTCATGCAAAACGCGGACTAAAGCATATAGCTCTTTGTCATAGATGGGATAATTGAGTTGTGCTCCGGAAAGTTTCTCAGTAAAGTAAGCTATGGGGCGCTTCTCTTGCGTTAACACACCTCCTATGCCATTACCACTAGCATCGAAATGAATCTCAAAAGGCTTGTCGAAGTTGGGTAAAGCAAGCACGGGAGCATGAGTAAGCAAATTCTTAAGCTCATTGAATGTGGTATCTTGGGATGGTCCCCAAACAAAAGGCGCATTCTTCTTGCTCAAAGCATGCAAAGGCGAAGCAATGGTGCTAAAATCCTTCACAAAGCGACGATAGAAACCCGCAAGGCCAAGAAAACTACGTACTTGACGCAAGTTGGTTGGTTGCGGCCAAGTCTTAATAGCATTGATCTTGGACTCATCAACATGAACACCCTTAGAAGAAACAACAAAACCCAAGAAAACAAGCTTATCAACACCATAAAGGAATTTCTCCATATTAGCATAGAGGCGCTCTTTCTAAGATTTTGCTAAACACAAGAATGTCATCAAAGTAGACCGCAATAAATATACCAATCTAAGGGCGAAAGACATGATTCATGAGGCGCATAAAAGTGCATGGTGCTTCCAAAATACCCATAGGCATGACTAACCACTCATACAAACCAAACTTGGTTTTGAAGGCGGTTTTCCATTCATCACCCTCTTGTATGCGGATTTGATAGTAACAACTCTTAAGATCAATTTTGGAAAATATAGTGGCACCACTAAGCTCATCAAGCATATCATCTAGGCGTGGAATGGGATACCTATAGCGAATGGTGATAGCATTGGTAGGTCTACAATCGGAGCACATGCGAAAACTACCATCACGTTTTGGCACAAGAATGACCGGAACGGCACAAGGGCTCAAACTTTCACGCACATATCCATGGTCTATGCGATGCTTTACTTGCCTTTGTATTTCTTTTGTTTCGTCGGGATTGACACGGTATGGAGCTTTGTTCGGAAGAGGTGCTCCGGGGATGAGGTCGATTCAGTGCTCAATGCCTCGTAGAGGAGGTAGACCTGGAGGTAGCTCATCAGGAAAAACATCTTGAAATTCCTTCAAAAGAGAAGACAACACTAGAGGAAGAGTGTGAGAAGTGTTAGTTTGTGGTGCATTGTCCTCGCACACGAGGACGTAGTGCAGGACACTATATGGGTGCTCACACACTTCTCTCATCTCACGTTTGGTGGCAAATAGAACTAGATTTTTGTTTTCTCTCATCGTGTAGGCACTCAATTTTGGCTTGTGGCTCTCACTCTCTTTTTTGGTGGCGCGCTCTCTCACTATGATCTCCACGATGGGTGGCTTTCTTGTCGACGATCACTTGACTAGGCGACATTGGACGGAGGATGTACTCCTTGCCCTTCATCTTGAAGATGTAGTGGTTTGTTCGGCCGTTGTGTACGACTCCTCTATCGAATTGCCATGGCCGTACAAGGAGAAGATGACAGACGGTCATTGGAACGACGTCACACTCCAAGGTGTCTTCGTAGGCGCCGATCTTGAAGGAGACTTGTACTCGGTGCTCGACTTGGATAGTGCCGGAGTCACTAAGCCATTGCACTTTGTATGGATGTGGATGCTTCATCTTGGGCAATTGGAGCTTGGAGCAAAGTTCTTCACTTGCGAGATTATGACAACTCCCTCCATCGATGATGACCTTGACGGATGGTCCGTTGACGCCGGCCTTGGTGTGGAATATGTGGCATCGTTGGTCTTCTTCTTTGTGATGTTGGAGAGACAAGACTTTGGAGACAACAAGTCCGGGACTTGAGTCTTCATCACAAAAGACTTGTTCTTCTTCATTGTTCACTTGGCAGTGCATGGAGACTTGCTCGAGGGCTTCCATTTCGCCTTCGCTCATGGAGTCATAAGTCCCATCGTCGTTGAAGACCATGGTTTGCTTGTTGGTGCACTCGTAGGACTTGTGGCCTCGGCCTCCAAAAGTGAAACACTTGAAGGAACTCGTGTTGACGGTCTCGGTGGTTGGAGTAGATGATGAAGCTCTTGGCTTGAAGTTGCTCGTAGGAGGATGGCTTGTAGGTGACGAAGTTTCTTGGAAGTCGACTTGTCGATGTTGGAACTAGAAGGTCTTGTAGTCGGTGTTGGAGTCATTGAAGCTTGGTTATTGGAGAAGCCGTAGGACTTGGATGAGAACTTGGCATACTTGAAATCATCTTGCACTTGGCGTTCTTCTTTGGTAGCTTGGTGCACTAGCTCGATGAGATTTGAGTATGGTTGGAAGTCGGCGATCTTCTTGATAGGGTGATTGAGTCCGTTCAAGAAACGTGCCATTGTTTGCTCATCATCTTCCGTGACATTGGCTCTTATCATTGCAATCTCCATCTCCTTATAGTATTCTTCAACGCTCTTTGTTCCTTGCTTGATTTGTTGGAGTTTCTTGAAGAGGTCGCGGTTGTAGTAGGTAGGTACGAAGCGTGCTCTCATGACATCCTTCATTTGCGCCCAAGTAGTGATGGGTGGTTCACCTCTTGCCTCTCGACGCTCTATGATTTGTTCCCACCAAATGAGGACATAGTCTTGGAACTCATGGGATGCCATTGCGATCTTCTTCTCTTCTTCAAAATTGTGCAAACGGAAGATCTTGTCAACCTTCAATGCCCATGAAAGGTACTCTTTGGGATTGTTGCTTCCGTTGAACTTGGGCATGGTGAACTTGAGTTTGCCATAACGTTGCTCTTCATTGTGTTGAGGTCAGGGATGATGACGCCCATGTTGTCGATGATTGATCAACTCGTGGTGCTCTTGGCACGGAGGGTTGTTATCGCCATGTTGTTCTTGTCGTGGAGGATCTCCATTGTCTTCATGCTCTTGATTGACTTGTTGTTCTTCGCGAGCTTGTGGATGAGCTTGTCGAGCTCGAGGAGGAACTTGACGATGCAAGTGAACTTGCTCGTGCAGATGTGAGAGCTCGGATAGAAGATCACCCGTAGACTCGGGCATTTCCTCCGCGGGACGACCCGTCAGCATACCTACAGACATAACGTTGTTAGTCGGCTTCTTCGCCGAACTCCTTTAAAAGGATTCGTTCAAGCACTTACTGAAAATGCTGCGCCGAAGCCACTTATTCTCCTTCTCGGAGTCTGCAAGCTGGGCTCGAACGTCGTTTAGTTCCATGCTCAGCTTGATATTGGCGTCTTGGAGATTGTTTTTCTCCCGCCTAACCTCAGTCAGCACGCGTTTGCCAGCCTCTAGCTGTCGCATAACATGCTGGTCCTCCGGATTTTCTCCAGATTCATCTGCAACATCTATTGTTAGATCTGCAGCCACGCTGCACACTATATGGTAACCATCATTCTTTAAAGTAAATGTTACCAGCGGGTGACTGTTTCGGTTCCTGCAATGCGGCAACAGCGGCCCGCAGTTGGGTCTTGCATTTCTCTAGCTCGTGTGATAGCCTAGTATTCTTCTCTGTGAGAACCTGCACAATAAAGATGATCCTTAAATCAGTTCTGCTAACTGTTTCAAGTCTCAGGGGCTACTGATACATATGAATCATCAGATTTACTTACCCGTACAACCTTTATATACTGATCCGTGGCTCTGGCTATACCATCTTGAGCAGCTCGAAGGTACGGCTCTCCAGAATTGAAGGCATCAAATGCCTCTGGTGAGAAACAAGTGTCACGGAGTACGGCCTGGCGGCGCCTATGATTCATGGCGCTTTCCACTTTTGAGTTTGTAGAGGATAATCTTTCTGCATCCTCTGTAGGGGGATTATCTGGTGCCCGCCCCATATCGGTTTCCGCCTCTATGTCCGGTCCTGGCGCCCGACTGGTGGAAGCGTGATTAGTAACATCGCCGGACATATTCCGGCGAGCATTTTTTCTGTTAAATAAACACGGGCGTCATTATATTTCGAGAGAGGCGACAACCACGGAGCGGGGTTTTTTGTCATACCTTTGCATCGGCGTCTCCGTCCTGACTGCCTTCCTTTTTGGCCTACCCGGCCTCGGTGCCTCTTGTTGGCGAGTTGCTGCGGGTTCGGCAGGGCGTCCTGAATGCCTTCCCTGTAAAAATGCCATGTGTATATGGTGGGTGAAGTGTCTAAAAGGGGATCCTAGTTTTTGGAGTTGGGATTTTTGGTTTTTCTTACGTGTGATGCAGGGAGCAGTCCGGGATAGTCGGCCGTAATGGCCACCATGGCATCATCGCAGCTTAACTGATAGAACTGCCGGTCTATCAGCTCCACGAATATAACCGGATCTTCTTCAAGTCCGGAGTCGAGGGCCTGGTCAGGGTCCTCTGGTTGTGGAGAAGGGCTGCTGACCTCCTTTATGGCTTTTCGCAGTTCCTGCCGCAAATTGGCAAGGTGAATACTTAAGAAAAAGAATGCGGGAGAAATGGGAGTAGGAAGATATAACTTATCCAGCTTGGAGGATTGTACATGGTGAATCCATCTCGTGGCTTGATGCGGGTGAACTCCTCTTCATCATCCTTTAACAACTCGGACAGAATTTTCGCTAAAGCGGCGTTATTGTCCGGACCCTTACGCCCGCAGCGGGTGGCATCATCCGCCCCGTTAAAGCACCACAAGGGGTGCCCACGATATTGAAGTGGTTGCACTCCCCGCATTATGCAAATCGACATAACTTTGATTACTGTCAGTCCTGATCGAGCCAGTGCTTTAATCCAGTTCATCAGATAGAGGACTTCTCCATTGTCTTCCACCTGGGGGCTCCGTGGGCGCCAACTTCGGCGTTTCTTCAGAGGAGCATTGTTGAACCCAGGAAGACCCCGCCGAACAGGGTCCGAAAGGGGAACGTCCTCCATATAAAACCATTCTGAAGGCCAGTCTTCGGACGACTTCTTCGGGGTACCGGACAGGTATCCGGTATCGGCAATGCGCCATATTTCGGCTCCGCCCACTTGATAAAGTGACCCCCTCTGTGTGCGACGGACGAGGCAAATAGCCTTTTCCACAGCTTGAAGTGAGCCTCGCATCCCAGGAACAACTCGCAGAGGGCAACATAGCCGGCGATATGTAGGATGGAGGCGGCGGTGAAATTGTGCAATTGGAGGCCGTAGAACTCCAGGAGCCTGCGGAGGAACGGATGAATTGGAAATCCGAGTCCTCTTAATAAATAGGGAACAAGGCAGACCCGTTCCCCCATAGAGGGGCAGGGAAAGCTCTCCTCTTGCTCCCTGCCATTGTAGGCGGCAAGCCTCGCTCGAACGGGCACCATATACGCCAGAGGGAGAAATCCCTTAGTCTGCAGTTTGACTAATCGACTGTGCGGGACTAGACACCTCTCCCAATCACCGGGCTTAGGGCTACGGGGGCAGGAGGAGGAGCTGCGGAGGTCGGCCATGCTAGAATGGATCTTCCCGAAACGCTCTCTGATGGATTCTCGCTGGGGGAAGATGGTATGGATTGGTTCTAAGGATCCCCATCCCTTTAATAGACAATTTATTTATCTGGCTAGGGGTGAATGTAAAAATGCCCTGGCACCTCGTATTCATTCGACGCATGGGAGATAGCCCTTATTGGGCAGAGAAGCCAAGAGGTCCAAACATTTATGGGACCAGACACTGCTTTACAAACGTTTGGAAGATGGAGAAGAACCCGCCTTGCAATGCCGAAGACAACTGTGCGCCGGACTCATTGTCATTGAAGCCTAGTTCGGGGGCTATTGAGGGAGTCCTGGATTAGGGGGTATCCGGACAGTCGGATTATATCCTTTGGCCGGACTGTTGGACTATGAAGATACAAGATTGAAGACTTCGTCTCGTGTCCGGATGGGACTCTACTTGGCGTGCAAGGCAAGCTAGGAAATATGGATATGTATATCTCCTCCTTTGTAACCCACCTTGTGTAACCCTAGCCCCCTCCGGTGTCTATATGAACCGGAGGGTTTTAGTCCATAGGACAACAGACAATCATACCATAGGCTAGCTTCTAGGGTTTAGCCTCTCCGATCTCGTGGTACATCAACTCTTGTAATACCCATATCATCAAGAATAAATCAAGCAGGACGTAGGGTTTTACCTCCATCCAGAGGGCCCGAACCTGGGTAAAACATCGTGTTCCCTGCCTCCTGTTACCATACGCCTTAGACGTAAAGTTCGGGACCCCCTACCCGTGATCCGCCGGTTTTGACACTGACATTCTTCGCGAAGTGCTTCCTCTTGTTCACGGGCTTGTTGGCTTCGATCGGCAACAGCTCGACTCGAATCGCGTAGAGCTTGTTGCGCCACAAGTGCTTGAGCATCACGGAGTTGTTCTTCTTGACGTTGTGCCTCGGCATCTTGAGCATTTTGGTGTAGACGCACTCGCTCTTCCTCTTCATGTTGGCGTTGTCGTTGTCGTTCTCGTGCTAGCGCAAAGGCCTCTTGAGTTTGACGTTGTTGGCGCTCTTGAGAGTCGGTGTCTCGTCGGGGATTGAGGCTTGCTTGACGGTCGGTGTGCGCGGCTCGATGAAGAGTGTTCGATGTCGGTGTACTAGAGCCGGAGAAGGTGAAGTCGGAGTGGCGGCTTGAACGGCTCCTTCTTGAAGTGGAAGACGAGCGGTTGAGCAACAAAGCACGAATTTCATCCATCCTTGCGTCATTCTCTTGCTTGTGATCGTCGAGCTTGTGGTCGAAGTAGTCCCTTGTACGTTGCTCGGAAAGTCGCAAGTCGGCGGCAAGGTTGTCGATGCATTCACTCATAGCTTGTTGCTCTTGATGCAAAGCATGTTGTGCACCAAAGAGGTGACTCTTGGTGACAAAGGAGTTCATGTCGTCGTCTTGCTCCATGAAGAGTGGGTTGGTAGAAGTACTTGGCCTATCCATCATTCCAAGACAAATGTGAGTGGTAGAAAGAGAAGAACGAGTACCAAATGTACCTTGACCAAAGTTGAAAGTGGATCGAGGATCACTCCAATGTAGGACAAGGAAATAGCACAATTGGTATGAGTTCTTGTCGGTTTCTCACACCTACACAAGTAAAAGCTTTTGGTGGAGCTTGGTTAGGATGGTGGCACAAAATTTGATGCAATTGTAAGTGAGCTTCAATAATGTTGGAAAAGATTCGCAAGATGCAATGTAACAAGTAGACCAAGCATATAAGGTACACGAAACACATGAGCAAAAAAGATAAGTGGGGCTGTGCAACCAAGGGTGAGCCAAAATGTGGAATCCACAAAAATGCTCTTGGTGCACAACACTAGAGAGACGCTAGCACGATTGCATAATAGGCGGATACAAGAACTTGTGCACAACCTACTTAGAAAAAATGCAACGACTTCTATCCCAAATATGTTCTATGCAAGGTGTTGCTATGATATGATCCAAGATGATCGAGTATGACAATCTAAATGTTGTAAGATGCTATGGTTCTTGCTTAAAAGCTCTTTGCTTATCTTTTCTCTTTGCTTAAAAGCTTGTTTGGCTCTTTGATGTTTGAGCTCTTTTAGCATGCAATGCTTGACGAACCAAGATAGCAAATGAGTATGCGATGACAACTTTGTGACATAAGAGATGATACTAATATATGCAACAGTCATGTGTGTATGCTATGGGAAGTATGATTACTAATGTGCAAAAGTCTCGTTGCCGGCAATACTCAATGGCTAGTCTCGATGGGTAAGCAACGCAAAGGAGTAAGGCTATGATGGCTATCAATGTAATGGCAAGAATGATATGTCCAATACCAAGATGAGGTTACCGGTCTTGCTTCCGGTATGGTGTCAAAATGGTGGCACGAATACCAAGATGTAGTCGAGGTGGTCGTTGTTGATGACGCGTCTGTGGCGAAGATGAGCGGCGGTGATGTCGTTGTCGAACCGTACCTAGATAGCCGAAACACAAAAGGATAAGGTACCGCAACTCAAATTCTCAAACCTCGAAGTAGCAATTGTGTCGGAGAGCGAATCGGTCAAAAAATGGTTGGGTTGTGCGGAAGTGGTGGAGGTATGCAGAAGTATATATTGTATATGGTGAACACTGGAACAAAATTTGGTGGAAATTGGGGCGGTGGATGGATATGTGGCTGCCAGGGGCCGGATGTCCTTGTGGAAGGCCGGATGTCCGGGTGGGGCCGAATGTCCGGGCTCTCGATCCGGGGACGAACGGGATGAACACCAAGTGGGGAGGTTAAATCCGGGTGAAGTTCGGAGGAATTTGTGGATGGAAATTGGGGGGAAAAAGGATGGGAAGCTAGATCCACTCAAAACAAAGCAAATCAATGGATCCAAACCAACAAAATCTCAACACACCAACAAATCACAAAAAAAATTGGGGCTATTTTTGGTGGGGAATTTTCGAATTAGGAAGAAAAACAACAAAACAAGGGTAGAAACACAACGGGGAGGCTCCAAAATCATGATCAACGTGGCTCTGATACCAAGATGATGTAGGGTAGAACCCTAATCGCCCGATCTTTCACGAACGGAGCGGATCCCGTGAAGAACACGAGGAACACGAGGGGGGAAATGAGGGAAAACACAAGGGGAAACACAAGAGGAACACTCAAACTAACAAGAACAAGTCACACATGTGCTAGATTCTCGGATACATAGAACAATACACGGTCCACGGACAACTAGGGACGATACAAAAGGGTAACTGGTTCTTCTCCGTGAGGCGGTCTTGATGTTCTTCCCTAAAGAAGCTGTCCATGTTGCTCTCGGGTTCGGTGGAGTTCGGATTTCCGGGCAGGGGGGCCGGATGTCCGGGACCTCGGGAAGGGCCGGATGTCCGGGCTTGCGGGTCAGATGTCCGGGGCCTATAAGCACTTGGTGGTTGAGCAGCTGTAGAGGAAGGTGCTCCAACGAACGGATGTCCGGGGCCTTGGCCGGATGTTCGGGGCCTTGGCCGTATGTCCGGGGCCTGGGAGATGTTCTTGGCTCCTTCAGTTGGTTCTCCTCATCCGTGGACTTGGGGACTTGTCCGTCTTCATGCGCATCTTCGGGAGGACCCTCTTGGTACCTAATCATGCACAACATCTCGGACTTAGGTAGTAGCCATGTCTCATGCATAGAAAGTGGAAGTTCGGAGAGTAGTGAGTTCACCTTATCTTTGATAGCTTTGGCTCGGGCTCGTGTCATTGGTCCAAGTGGTGTCGTTGGAGGTGTGGGTGCATCCATGGGGATGATCTTGGGATGCTCTGCATCAGGACTCGTCGAGGATAGGCACGTCGTCATGTAGGAGACCTAGCACCAAAGAAGAAAACACACTCGGAGTAGAGGTTAAGTCATTAGAAATCATAGTGGCCTCACAAGCCGTGTCAACTACCTCACTCACTAAGTGTTGTGACTCACTCACTCCCTCTTGGATGCTCTCACTCATATGGTTGGTAGAGTCACTCAAATGACTCTCAACCTCACATAGGATGTGAGGCAGGCTCTCAAGTGTGGGGCTAGTGGTGATCACACTCATCCTCCCATAGGAAATGCTCTCAATGTCATGTAGGGTGGACTCACTCATGTGGTGGTGGCTCTCCTCACATGGAAATTGGGGCATCTCGTCACATGTCGTTGTCGGAGAGATGTTGGTGCAAATGTCTCCATGCTCAATCATGTCGTGGTCGTAGCCATGGATGAAAGCCAAATATGGCACATCATCATTGTCCTCGAAGACCAAAGACAAGGTTTTATCAGCGGTCTCGTAGCTTGACTCAGAATATGAGTCCAATATGGGCGCCGTCTTCATGTTGTTGAAGAGGTTCGTGCTCGTCGCTGTGGTCGAAGGGGATGGCACTTCCTCGACCTTCTTGTCGCCGTCTTGTTGTTGCAGGCCCAAATGATGTGGCACCTCGTAGCTCTTCTCCATGACCCAAGGGAAATTCCCATGCTCGACCATCTCCGTTGAGGGACTTCCGAAGATGGAAGTGTCTCCTTCGCTCGTAGGTGATCGCCTTGGACTTGATGATGTCGAAGTAGGCGTACTCGTGGGAAGTAGGCGAAGATGCGGTACGTCCAAAGGCGAAGATGCCAAAGTTGTTGTCGAAGCCGCAGCCTTGGGGTCGATGGTGTTGTTCTGTAGAGCCTGTGCGCACGGGGGTGCAGGAGGCCATGGGCACGGGGTCCCATGTGCACAGGGGTCCAAGGCCCATGTGCACGGGGGTGGAAGAGAAGCCAACTCTCGTCCCGAAGGTCGCTCTTCATGGTCTTGGCGGTCGCCTCGAAGATGATGACGCTGCCGCGTGGTACTTGCATCGCATGGCCGTAACGAAGACTTGCGACTTGAGCATCTCCGCCGTGAAGAGGATGAAGTTGTAGAAGAGCGATTGACCATCATGGTTCGGATATCGTCTTTGAGGGAACTCAAGGATGTGTCGAAGTAGTCCCTTGTACGTTGCTCGGATTGTCGTAGGTCGGTGGCGAAATTGTCTATGCGGTCGCCCAAAGCAAGTTGTTCTTGATGCAAAGCTCGATGGGCGCCAAAGAGTTGCGACTTGGTGACGAAGTTTGTCATGTCGCCATCTTGCTCTAGGAAGAGTGGATTGGTAGAAGAACTCGGCCTATCCATCCTGAGAAAGTGGTGGTTAGTAGGAAAAATTAGAGAACAAAACCAAAGTTAACTTTTTCGAAGATTGTGGATGTAAAAAGTATGATCTCACGTGATGCTCTAATAGGGGAATTGGTACCGGGAATTGTTTCTCACACCTACAAGTAAAAGGCTTATGGAGGAGCTCGGTTAGGATGGTGGCAAAAATTTCAAGCAAATATTAGTCAAGATGTCGATAAGGTTGAGAAGATTCACAAAAATGCAAGTAAAAACAAATAGATCAAACCAAATGGTATCACTAGGAACACACACACAGAAGATAGATGGGATCCGCACAACCAAGGGGTGAGCTCAAAATGTGCAACCACGGAAAATGCTCTTGTTGTGCGAATACTAGAGAGACGCTAGCTCGATTGCTCAAATGGGCTAGATACGCATGTGCACCAACCTATAAGAGAAACGTGTCGTCTTCAATCCCAACTATGCTACGTATGAGGTGTCAAAGATGTTATGCAAAAATGGCTCGATGCTATTGCTTACAAGCTCTTTGTTGCTCCTCTTTTGCTTAAAAGCTTTGCTTGTTTTTTTGAAGCTAGAGCCAAGTATGATATGAGACAAGTATGTAAGATATGCACGGGAGAGACATATGGCACTATGATGGCAACAAGATCACTATGGTGCACAATAGCATGGCCCGGAAATTCTCAACTTGCTAGTCTCGATGGCTAAGCTACGCGAAATGTCCCGAGTTATCAATGCAAAAGCAAGGGTGAGATGTCATCGCGGTTACTGTCCGATCTTACGGTAAGAATGAAGTTGTTGAAGCCGGTGTGGTGTCCGAGTTGATGATCGAGTGGCGGCGATGATGATGTCCAAATGCGCCTAAGTAGCTGAAACACCTTAGGACACAAGAGAAACCGCGGTCCGAAACTCAAACAACCATGAGAAATAGTGCGGAAGAACATGAGTGTTGGTATGGAAGCAAAATGGTGCAAAACAAAAGATGGTCGAAAGTTTCTAGATGGTCCATGCGCACGGGTTAAGTGAGGCCCGTGTGCACGGGTTCCCATTTGCATGGGGTCTCGAGGGCCCGTGTGCACGGGGTGTGCTGGGAGCGGAAGAAAAACTCCGGATCCGTGGGGATTTTCCAAGGTAAGGCAATTTCGAGGGTTTGGAAGGTGGGGAAGCAGGAAGATGGGTAGATCCACTTGCCAAACTCCAAATTCGTGGATCAAAACAACCAAATCTCACAAGATCCAATAAATTGCAAGAAAAAAATCTTTGGGCTATTTTTGTGGGGATTTTCAAATTTGGACGAAAAACAACAAAATCAAGCTAGCAAATGGGGGGATGGGACTCCATGATGTGAATCAACCTTGCTCATGATACCAAATGATATAGGATGAAATCCTAGAGGGGGATCTTTTCACACATGGAGGGGGAAAAGGGAAAACTCTCAAGAACACAAAGAAGAAATCACTTAAACAATTCCCCAATTACACATCCACTAGGATAGCAACATAAGATCCACAAGTCACAAACACAATCAAAGGAAAGATACAATGGCAAAGTTTTTCCCACTCCTAGGAGATGAGGTCTTGAAGATAGACTTCTCCTAGAGGAGGTCTTGAAATCCACTAGGATTCTTCCCAAAGGGGCCTTGATTCCACAAGTGGGAAGGTAGACGGAGCAAAGCTCACAAACATCTCATCTCATACTTTGCTAACGCTAAACATAGCCTTAGGTACGGTTTATATAGTCTTGGGGTCGAAGTAGATGAAGAGGGGCTCGGATTGGGGATCACAGCCGTCCATCCTGGGAGGCTCGTGCGCACGGGGTAAGTTGGGCCTCTGCACACGGGGGTCCCGTGGGCACGGTACAGGCCCGTGCACATGGGGTGCTCCAGCGCCAGCTCCCTGTGTAGTCCATGCGCATGGGGTCTTCCAGGCCCGTGGGCACGGGGTCGCCTGGGAGGTGCAGAGTTGGTCTTGTTGCACTCCTTCCTCCTTGTGGCCTTGGGGTCCTTCTCCTTTGCCTCCGGGATTCTCCCCAACTGCTTGGTGGCAGTCGTCCTCGTACCTAGTGATGCACAATGAT
The DNA here is from genome assembly GCF_003073215.2 of Triticum urartu. Classification (NCBI taxonomy): domain Eukaryota; kingdom Viridiplantae; phylum Streptophyta; class Magnoliopsida; order Poales; family Poaceae; genus Triticum; species Triticum urartu. Next base: position 323,389,594 of record NC_053023.1, on the reverse strand, counting down.
CCAAGGTGAGGTAGCGACCAAGTCCAATAGATAATCGTGTAAATCTTGAAGAGGAGCGGGTTCACCTTAAGTCCGATAGGTCCACTTGGAGCTTGATGTGCTATGAAGGTGTACATGGTGATGTCCATAGGATGCTCCGCATCATCCCCTCCCCCTTGGGAAAGATCCGAACTCGGATCGTACACCATATTGCCATGTACACAGTAGGAATAGATGCCTTGTTGCTCGGTGAGGTGCTCTAAGATGTTGGTGCCACGCATAGTGTATGCCTTCCCATGATGAAGAATTTGCTTGAGAATTCTTGGGGAAAGCGGTCCTTGCGAAGGTGTAGCCACACGAGGTCTCCAATGTTGAATATCGTAGGGTGCTTGTTGACGTTGAGCTTGGTCGCAAGGCGTTGTACTTGGCGCTCGATGGTGTTTCTTGTATCTTCATGCACCTTCTTGAGATGGGTCGCTCGTGCACTTGCGTCCAAATTGATTCGCTCTTGGAGTGGTAGAGGTAGAATATCCAATGGTGACAAAGGGTTGAATCCGTAGACGACCTCGAAAGGGGACTTGCCGGTTGTTGAGTTTCTTGCTCGGTTGTAGGCGAACTCGGCGATGGGTAGACACTCCTCCCACTCCTTGATGTTCTTCTTGATGAGTACTTGAAGTAGAGCGGAGAGTGTGTAGTTTGTCACCTCCGTTTGGTCGTCGGTTTGAGGATGGTATGCCATGGAGAAGAGTAGCTTGATTCCGAGCTTGGCGCATAGGGTCTTCCAAAAGTAGCTAAGGAACTTGACATCGCGGTCCGAGACGATGGTCGTTGGCACACCATGGAGACGCAAAATTTCCCTACAAAAGAGATTAGCAACATGTGAAGCATCGTCTATCTTGTGGCAAGGAATAAAATGTGCCATTTTGAGAAACGGTCCACAATGACAATATGGAATCTTTCCCATTTCGAGTTCTAGGCAAACCAAGTACAAAGTCCATGCTAATGTCTTCCCATGGTTGGTATGGGATTGGTAAAGGAACATAGAGACCATGATATTGAGCTTTTGACTTAGCTTTGTGACATGTAGAACACCGGTTGGTGAAACGATTGACGTCCCGAAACATCTTTGGCCAAAAGTAGCTCTTCGAGAGCATGGCGAACGTCCTGTCACATCCGAAGTGTCCCATTAAGCCTCTTCCATGCGATTCCTGCAAAAGCAACAAACAAAGAGACGACTCGGGGATGCAAAGTTTGTTAGCTCTCATAAGGTAGCTGTCTTTAATGTAATAGCGTTCCCAAGATGTATTTGACAAACATTTGTCATAAGGAGTAGCAGAAGTTGCATCATGCTCATACAAGTATTTGATATGCTCAAAGCCGATGACATCCAACTCAAGTTGTGTGACAAGCATGCATATGCGGGAAAGAGCATCCTCTACTATGTTTTCTTTACCCTTGATGTACTTGATTACATAGGGAAAAGACTCAATAAATTCACTCCATTTAGCATGACGCTTGTTCAAATTTATTTGTCCCTTAAGATACTTGAGAGTCTCATGATCGGTATGAATGATAAACTCATGGGGACGAAGGTAATGTTCCCATTCATGCAAAACGCGGACTAAAGAATATAGCTCTTTGGCATAGATGGGATAATTGAGTTGTGCTCCAGAAAGTTTCTCACTAAAGTAAGCTATGGGACGCTTCTCTTGCGTTAACACAACTCCTATGCCATTACCACTAGCATCGCAATGAATTTCAAAAGGTTTGTCGAAGTTGGGTAAAGGAAGCACAGGAGCATGAGTAAGAAAATTCTTAAGCTCATTGAATGCGGTATCTTGGGATGGTCCCCAAACAAAAGGCACATTCTTCTTGCTCAAAGCATGCAAAGGCGAAGCAATGGTGCTAAAATCCTTCACAAAGCGACGATAGAAACATGCAAGGCCAAGATAACTACGTACTTGATGCAAGTTCGTTGGTTGCGGCCAAGTCTTAATAGCATTGATCTTGGACTCATCAACTTTAACACCCTTATAAGAAACAACAAAACCCAACAAAACGAGCTTATCAACACCAAAAAGGCATTTCTCCATATTATCATAGAGGCGCTCTTTTCTAAGAGTTTACAAAACGGTGCGGCCATGGGTGACATGCTCTTTGATAGATTTGCTAAACACAAGAATGTCATCAAAGTCGACCACAAAAAATATACCAATGTAAGGGAGAAAGACATGATTCATGAGGCGCATTAAAGTGCCCGGTGCTTCCAAAAGACCCATAGGCCTGACTAACCACTCATACAAACCAAACTTGGTTTTGAAGGCGGTTTTCCATTCATCACCCTCTTGTATGCGGATTTGATAGTAACCATTCTTAAGATCAATTTTGGAAAATATAGTGGCACCGCTAAGCTCATCAAGCATATCATCTAGGCGTGGAATGGGATACCTATAGCGAACGGTGATAGCATTGATAGGTCTACAATCGGAGCACATGCCAAAACTACCATCATTTTTTGGCACAAGAATGACCGTAACGGCACAAGGGCTCAAACTTTAACGCACATGCCCATGGTCTATGTGATGCTTTACTTGCCTTTGTATTTCTTTTGTTTCGTCGGGATTGACATGGTATGGAGCTTTGTTCCGAAGAGGTGCTCCCGGGATGAGGTTGATTCGGTGCTTAATGCCTCATAGAGGAGGTAGACCCGGAGGTAGCTCGTCAGGAAAAGCATCTTGAAATTCCTGCAAAAGAGAAGACAACACTAGAGGAAGAGTGTGAGAAGTGTTAGTTTGTGGTGCATTGTCCTTGCACACGAGGACGTAGTGTAGGACACTAGATGGGTGCTCACACACTTCTCTCATCTCTTGTTTGGTATCAAATAGAACTAGATTTTTGTTTTCTCTCATCGTGGAGGCACTCAATTTTGGCTTTTGTCGCTCTCTCACTATGATCTCCACGATGGGTGCTTGTTTGTCGGCGATCACTTGACTAGGCGACATTGGACGGAGAACGTACTCCTTGCCCTTCATCTTGAAGATGTAGTGGTTCGTTCGGCCATTGTGTATGACTCCTCTATCGAATTGCCATGGCTGTCCAAGGAGAAGATGACAAACAGTCATTGGAACGACGTCGCACTCCAAGGTGTCTTCGTAGGCGCCGATCTTGAAGGAGACTTGTACTCGGTGCTCGACTTGGATAGTGCCGGAGTCACTAAGCCATTGCACTTTGTATGGATGTGGATGCTTTGTCTTGGGCAATTGGAGCTTGGAGCAAAGTTCTTCACTTGCGAGATTATGACAACTCCCTCCATCGATGATGACCTTGACGGATCGTCCATTGAAGCTGGCCTTGGTGTGGAATATGTGGCATCGTTGGTCTTCTTCTTGGTGATGTTGGACAGTCAAGACTTTGGAGACAACAAGTGGGGACTTGAGTCTTCATCACAAAGGACTTGTTCTTCTTTATTGTTCACTTGGCGGTGCATGGCGACTAGCTCGAGGGCTTCCATTTCGCCTTTGCTCATGGAGTCATAAGTGCCATCGTCGTTGAAGACCATGGTTCTCTTGTTGGTGCACTCGTAGGACTTGTGGCCTCGGCCTCCGCAAGTGAAACACTTGAAGGAACTCGTGTTGACGGTCTCGTCAGTTGGAGTAGATGATGATGAAGTTCCTGGCTTGAAGTTGCTCGTAGGAGGATGGCTTGTAGGTGACGAAGCTTTCTTGGAAGTCGACTTGTCGATGTTGGAACTAGAAGGTCTTGTAGTCGGTGTTGGAGTCGTTGAAGCTTGGTTATTGGAGAAGCCGTAGGACTTGGATGATAACTTGGCATACTTGAAATCATCTTGCACTTGGCGTTCTGCTTTGGTAACTTGGTGCACTAGCTCGATGAGATTTGAGTATGGTTGGAAGTCGGCGATCTTCTTGATAGGGTGATTCAGTCCGTTCAAGAAACATGCCATTGTTTGGTCATCATCTTCCGTGACATTGGCTCTTATCATTGCAATCTCCATCTCCTTGTAGTATTCTTCAACTCTCTTTGTTCCTTGCTTGAGTTGTTGGAGTTTCTTGAAGAGGTCGCGGTTGTAGTAGGTAGGTACGAAGCGTGCTCTCATGACATCCTTCATTTGCGCCCAAGTAGTGATGGGTGGTTCACCTCTTGCCTCTCGGGCTCTATGATTTGTTCCCACCAAATGAGGACATAGTCTTGGAACTCAAGGGATGCCATTGCGATCTTCTTCTCTTCTTCAAACTTGTGTAAACGGAAGATCTTGTCAACCTTCAATGCCCATGAAAGGTACTCTTCGGGATCGTTGCTTCCGTTGAACTTGGGCATGGTGAACTTGAGTTTTTCATAACATTGCTCTTCATTGTGTTGGGGTCGGGGATGATGACGCCCATGTTGTTGATGATTGATCAACTCATGGTGCTCTTGGCGCGGAGGTTTGTAATCGCCATGTTGTTCTTGTCGTGGAGGATCTCCATTGTCTTCATGCTCTTGATTGACTTGTTGTTCTTGGAAAGCTTGTGGAGGAGCTTGTCGAGCTCGAGGAGGAACTTGACGATGCACGCAAGCTTGAAATCTTCGTTCCTGAATTTCTTCGTGAAGTGCTTCCTCTTGTTCATGGGCTTGTCGACTTCGATCGGCAAGTAATTGAGCATTTTGGTGTAGACGCGTAGAGCTTGTTGCACCGCAAGTGCTTGGGCATCACGGAGTTGTTGTTCTTGACGTTGTGCCTCGGCATCTTGAGCATTTTGGTGTAGACGCGCTCACTCTTCCTCTTCATGTTGGCGTTGTCGTTGCCGTTCTCGTGCTAACACAAAGGCCTCTTGAGTTTGACGTTGTCGGCGCTCTTGAGAGTCGGTGTCTGAAAGGGGATTGAGGCTTGCTTGACGGTCGGTGCGCGCAGCTCGACGAAGTGTGTTCGATGTCGGTGTACTAGAGCCGGAGAGGGTGAAGTCGGAGTGGCGGCTTGAACGGCTCCTTCTTGAAGTGGAAGATGAGCGGTTGAGCAACAAAGCTCGAATTTCGTCCATCCTTGCGTCATTCTCTTGCTTGTGATGGTCGAGCTTGTGGTTGAAGTAGTCCCTTTTACGTTGCTCGGAAAGTCGCAAGTCGGCGGCAAGGTTGTCGATGCGTTCACTCATAGCTTGTTGCTCTTGATGCAAAGCACGTTGTAGAACTACTTGGCCTATCCATCATTCCAAGAAAAATGTGAGTGGTAGAAAGAGAAGAACGAGTACCAAATGTACCTTGACCGAAGTTGAAAGTGGATCGAGAATCACTCCAATGTAGGACAAGGAAATAGCAGAATTGGTACAAGTTCTTGTCGGTTTCTCACACCTACACAAGTAAAAGCTTTTGGTGGAGCTTGGTTAGGATGGTGGCACAAAATTTGATGCAATTGTAAGTGAGCTTCAATAATGTTGGAAAAGATTTGCAAGATGCAATGTAACAAGTAGACCAAGCATATAAGGTACACGGAAACACACGCGCAAAAATGATAAGCGGGGTTGTGCAACCAAGGGTGAGCCAAAATGTGGAATCCACAAAAATGCTCTTGTTGCACAACACTAGAGAGACGCTAGCACGATTGCACAATAGGCGGATACAAGAACTTGTGCACAACCTACTTAGCAAAAAACGCAACGACTTCTATCCCAAATATGTTCTATGGAAGGTGTTGCTATCATATGATCCAAGATGATCGAGTATGACAATCTAAATGTTGTAAGATGCTATGGTTCTTGCTTAAAAGCTCTTTGCTTATCTTTTCTCTTTGCTTAAAAGCTTGTTTGGCTCTTTGATGTTTGAGCTCTTTTAGCATGCAATGCTTGACGAACCAAGATAGCAAATGAGTATGCAATGACAACTTTGTGACATAAGAGATGATACTAATATATGCAACAGTCATGTGTGTATGCTATGGGAAGTATGATTACTAATGTGCAAAAGTCTCGTTGCCGGCAATACTCAATGGCTAGTCTCGATGGGTAAGCAACGCAAAGGAGTAAGGCTATGATGGCTATCAATGTAATGGCAAGAATGATATGTCCAATACCAAGATGAGGTTACCGGTCTTGCTTCCGGTATGGTGTCAAAATGGTGGCACGAGTACCAAGATGTAGTCGAGGTGGTCGTTGTTGATGACGCGTCTGTGGCGAAGATGAGCGGCGGTGATGTCGTTGTCGAACCGTACCTAGATAGCCGAAACACAAAAGGATAAGGTACCGCAACTCAAATTCTCAAACCTCGAAGTAGCAATTGTGTCGGAGAGCGAATCGGTCAAAAAATGGTTGGGTTGTGCGGAAGTGGTGGAGGTATGCAGAAGTATATATTGTATATGGTGAACACTGGAACAAAATTTGGTGGAAATTGGGGCGGTGGATGGATATGTGGCTGCCAGGGGCCGGATGTCCGGGTGGGGCCGAATGTCCGGGCTCTCGATCCGGGGACGAACGGGATGAACACCAAGTGGGGAGGTTAAATCCGGGTGAAGTTCGGAGGAATTTGTGGATGGAAATTGGGGGGAAAAAGGATGGGAAGCTAGATCCACTCAAAACAAAGCAAATCAATGGATCCAAACCAACAAAATCTCAACACACCAACAAATCACAAAAAAAATTGGGGCTATTTTTGGTGGGGAATTTTCGAATCAGGACGAAAAACAACAAAACAAGGCTAGAAACACAACGGGGAGGCTCCGAAATCGTGATCAACGTGGCTCTCATACCAAGATGATGTAGGGTAGAACCCTAATCGCCTGATCTTTCACGAAAGGAGCGGATCCCGTGAAGAACACGAGGAACATGAGGGGGAAGATGAGGGAAAACACAAGGGGAAACACAAGAGGAACACTCAAACTAACAAGAACAAGTCACACATGTGCTAGATTCTCGAATACATAGAATGATACATGGTCCATGGACAACTAGGGATGATACAAAAGGGTAACCGGTTCTTCTCCGTGAGGAGGTCTTGATGTTCTTCCCTAAAGAGGGGTCTTGAATCCGCATGGGGGATCTTCTCCGGTGGAGTCTCGAATCTCCGAGGAGAAGGTAACGAAGTGGATGAGCAAAGCTCTCACACAAAATATGAGCTAATCCTTTGCTAACCCTAGAAAGTTGTATGGGATAGAGTATATATAGTCTAGGGGGAGAAGGGATACACGGGTCTAGGCCCTTTACTGTGCGTAGACAGGGAGGCCGGACGTCCGGGCGTTGGGCCGGATGTCCGGGCGTTCGTGGGGGACCGGATGTCCGGGCTGTGGGGGCCGGATGTCCGGGCTGGTGAAGTTGTCCATGTTGCTCTCGGGTTCGGTGGTGTCCGGATTTCCGGGCAGGGGGGCGGATGTCCGGGACCGCGGGAAGGGCCAGATGTCCGGGCTTGCGGGCCGAATGTCCAGGGCGTGTAGGCACTTGGTGGCTGAGCAGCTGTAGAGGAAGGTGCTCTAGGGCCTGGAAGATGTTCTTGGCTCCTTCCGTTGGTTCTCCTCATCCGTGGACTTGGGGACTTGTCCATCTTCATGCGCATCTTCGGGAGGACCCTCTTGGTACCTAATCATGCACAACATCTCAGACGTAGCTAGTAGCCATGTCTCATGCATAGAAAGTGGAAGTTCGGAGAGGAGTGAGTTCACCTTATCTTTGATAGCTTTGGCTCGGGCTCTTGTCATTGGTCCAAGTGGTGTCGTTGGTGGTGTGGGTGCGTCCATGGGGATGATCTTGGGATACTCCGCATCAGGACTTGTCGAGGATAGGCACGTCGTCATGTAGGAGACCTAGCACCAAAGAAGAAAACACACTCGGAGTAGAGGTTAAGTCATTAGAAATCATATTGGACTCACATGCCGTCTCAACTACCTCACTCACTAAGTGTTGTGACTCACTCACTCCCTCCTGGATGCTCTCACTCATATGGTTGGTAGAGTCACTCAAATGGCTCTCAACCTCACATAGGATGTGAGGCATGCTCTCAAGTGTGGGGCTAGTGGTGGTCACACTCATACTCTCATAGGAAATGCTCTCAATGTCATGTAGGGTGGAGTCACTCATGTGGTGGTGGCTCTCCTCACATGGCAATTGGGGCATCTCGTCACATGTTGTTGTCGGAGAGATGTTGGTGCAAATGTCTCCATGCTCAATCATGTCGTGGTCATAGCCGTGGATGAAAGCCGAATATGGCACATCATCATTCTCCTCGGAGACCAAAGATATGGTCTTATGAGCGATCTCGTAGCTTGACTCAGAGTATGAGTCCAATATGGGCGTCGTCTTCATGTTGTTGAAGAGGTTTGTGGTCGTCGCCGTGGTCGAAGGGGATGGCCCTTGCTCGACCTTCTTGTCGCCGTCTTGTTGTTGGAGGCCCAAATGATGTGGCACCTCGTAGCTCGTCTCCATGACCGAAGGGAAATTCCCATGCTCGACCATCTCCGTTGAGGGACTTACGAAGATGGAAGTGTCTCCCTCGCTCGTAGGTGATCGCCTTGGACTTGATGATGTCGAAGTAGGCGTACTCGTGGGAAGTAGGCAAAGATGCGGTACGTCCAAAGGCGAAGATGCCAAAGTTGTTTTCAAAGCCGCAGCCTTGGGGTCGATGGTGCTGTTCTATAGAGCCCGTGCACACGGGGGTGCAGGAGGCCGTGGGCACGGCATTCGTGTGCACAGGGGTCCAAGGCCCGTGTGCATGGGGGTGGCAGAGAAGCCAACTCTCGTCCCGAAGGTTGCCCTTCATGGTCTTGGCGGTCGCCTCGAAGATGATGACGGTGCCGCGTGGTACTTGCATCGCATGGCCGTAACGAAGACTTGTGACTTGAGCGTCTCCGCCGTGAAGGGGACGAAGTTGTAGAAGAGCGATTGACCATCATGGTTCGGATATCGTCTTTGAGGGAACTCAAGGATGTGTCGAAGTAGTCCCTTGTATGTTGCTCGGATTGTCGTAGGTCGGTGGCGAAATTGTCTATGCGGTCGCCCAAAGCAAGTTGTTCTTGATGCAAAGCTCGATGGGCGCCAAAGAGTTGCGACTTGGTGACGAAGTTTGTCATGTCGCCATCTTGCTCTAGGAAGAGTGGATTGGTAGAAGAACTCGTCCTATCCATCATGAGAAAGTGGTGGTGAGTAGGAAAAATTAGAGAACAAAACCAAAGTTACCTTTTCCGAAGATTGTGGATGTAAAAGGTACGATCTCACGTGATGCTCTAATAGGGGAATTGGTACCAGGAATTGTTTCTCACACCTACAAGTAAAAGGCTTATGGAGGAGCTCGGTTAGGATAGTGGCAAAAATTTCAAGCAAACGTTAGTCAAGATGTCGATAAGGTTGAGAAGAGTCACAAAAATGCAAGTAAAAACAAATAGATCAAACCCAATGGTATCACTAGGAACACACACACGGAAGATAGATGGGATCTGCACAACCAAGGGGTGAGCTCAAAATGTGCAACCACGGAAAATGCTCTTGTTGTGCGAATACTAGAGAGATGCTAGCTCGATTGCTCAAATGGGCTAGATACGCATGTGCACCAACCTATAAGAGAAACATGCCGTCTTCAATCCCAACTATGCTACGTATGAGGTGTCAAAGATGTTATGCAAAAAATGGCTCAATGCTATTGCTTACAAGCTCTTTGTTGCTCCTCCTTTGCTTAAAAGCTTTCCTTGATTTTTTTGAAGCTAGAGCCAAGTATGATATGAGACAAGTATGTAAGATATGCACGAGAGAGACTTATGGCACTAAGATGGCAACAAGATCACTATGGTGCAGAATAGCGTGGCCCGACAATTCTCAACTTGCTAGTCTCGATGGGTAAGCTACGCGAAATGGCTCGAGTTATCAATGCAAAAGCAAGGGTGAGATGTCGTCGCGGTTACTGTCCGATCTTACGGTAAGAATGAAGTTGTTGAAGCCGGTGTGGTGTCCAAGTTGATGATCGAGTGGCGGCGATTATGATGTCCAAATGCGCCTAAGTAGCCGAAACACCTTAGGACACAAGAGAAACCGCGGTCCAAAACTCAAACAACCACGAGAAATAGTGCGGAAGAACACGAGTATTGGTATGGAAGCAAAATGGTGCAAAACAAAATATGGTCGAAAGTTTCTGGATGGTCCGTGCGCACGGGTTAAGTGAGGCCCGTGTGCACTGGGTCCCATGTGCATGGGGTCTCGAGGGCCCGTGTGCACGGGGTGTGCTGGGAGCGGAAGAAAAACTCCGGATCCGTGGGGATTTTCCAAGGTAAGGCAATTTCGAGGGTTTGGAAGGTGGGGAAGCAGGAAGATGGGTAGATCCACTTGCCAAACTCCAAATTCGTGGATCAAAACAACCAAATATCACAAAATCCAACAAATTGCAAGAAAAAAATTGGGGCTATTTTTGTGGGGATTTTCGAATTTGGACGAAAAACAACAAAATCAAGCTAGCAAATGGGGGGATGGTACTCCAAGATGTGAATCAACCTTGCTCATGATACCAAATGATATAGGATGAAATCCTAGAGGGGGATCTTTTCGCACTTGGAGGGGGAAAAGGGCAAACTCTCAAGAACACAAAGAAGAAATCACTCAAACAATTCCCCAATTACACATCCACTAGGATAGCAACATAAGATCCACAAGTCACAAACACAATCAAAGGAAAGATACAATGGGGTTCCCGTGGGCACGGTAAAGGCCCGTGCGCACGGGGTGCTCCAGCGCCAGCTCCCTGTGTAGTCCGTGCGCACGGGGTCTTCGAGGCCCGTGGGCACGGGGTTGCCTGGGAGGTGCAGAGTTGGTCTTGTTGCACTCCTTCTTCCTCCTTGTGGCCTTGGGGTCCTTCTCCTTGGCCTCCGGGATGCTCCCCAACTGCTTGGTGGCGGTCGTCCTCGTACCTAGTGATGCACAATGATCCAAGGTGAGGTAGCGACCAAGTCCAATAGATAATCATGTAAATCTTGAAGAGGAGTGGGTTCACCTTAAGTCCGGTAGGTCCACTTGGAGCTTGATGTGCTATGAAGGTGTACATGGTGATGTCGGTAGGATGCTCCACATCATCCCTTCCCCCTTGGGAAATATCCGAACTCGGATCATAAACCGTATTGCCATGTACACGGTAGGAATAGATGCCTTGTTGCTCGGTGAGGTGCTCTAAGATGTTGGTGTCATGCAACGTGTATGCCTTCCCTTGACGAAGATAGCTCGTGATGGTACCACCTTGCAAAACCTTCAAAACGAAAGAACATGATAAGCACTTGGAAAAACCCATGAGCTTAGCGTTAACGCAAAGCCTATCATTCGGGAAGGGAAATGCCCAACAAGTGAATTTATCATGTGTATCATAAGGAAGGGCAAGGTAGGGGGGAAAGTCGTGGAGGCATATGATGTGAGTACACCCAACTATAATAAATTCAAGCAAACAAACATGCTTCACAAGTAACATGTCATGTGTGTAAATGGTGGGCATATATAATGCACATGACATAACACAAGCATGAGAGCAAGATATGAGCAAAGCATCGTCAATGTATTGGTGAGAGGGTGTATGTAAATAGCAATGGGGTATAATGACTCTCCCAACACAACAAGCATCAAAAGCATTGGCACAAAGAAATCATGGCAATAGCTATTAGGATCTCCACCAAGCATGCAAATACACATAGAAGTAGTATAATGGTGAATCACATGTAATTGCAAGCAAGGGTCGCAATTGCATGGAAAAGGCATGGAAAGAGGCAAAACATGCAAAGTGAACTAGGTACAATGGGCATAAAGTAACAAGTGATATATAGACCATAGCCTTGTGAGAGCCAAGTAGAAGAGATGTGCATAGTCGTTGCACGAAGAGAATGGTAGGAAGGACAATCCATGGGATCCCAAATCGTCGTTGCTCTCAAGAGATCATTTCATCAACTCTTGGGATTGAGAGGTTGACGAGTATACATGAGTACCTACACACAACAAAAACAAAGGGAAAATTGTGTGTGCATGGTAGATGTACACATCATCAATCACGATGCGCACGGGCTTGTGTTGGTTAGCACAAAATATCCAATGCTCAAATAAATGAGTTGCATGATATAGAAATATGTCATCCATCATGAGAGGTTTGTTGTTATGTATAGCATAATGGAGACGCCAAGGATGTAATGCATCACGAGAAATATGTAGAGCATTGTTATTCATGGAATGCATATAGTGCACACAAGGGATGTAATCATGCGATACACAATAATTTTCATGGCATGGCATATGAGATGAATTGCACAAGTCATGTAAAGGAAGCATGGCAATATCATCACATGAAAAACAAAAGCCAATCACCATCATCTCGTCATCTATGCCATAAGTACAAATGGGATTTATTTGAATGGGGCATGCATAGCTACTATGTCGAGATTGAAATGATGCAATATGGGATATCTCACTCATAGCATATGACAAGTTCAATGGATTTTCAAACATGATGTGATCAAAATAATTTTCACATGATATCCTATGGAGCATAGCATCACAACTAGGCAACTCAACATGCTCATCATCATATTCATCATAAATAGGTAGCACATCTAAGCATGTAGAAGACATAGTATGTGGTGCATCCATAAGGTGATCATCATCATGCAATCAATCGATGTGAAGATAGTCCACTAGTGGGACAAGAGAAGCACCATCACCTATGTTACCTATGGGGCTCTACTCATGTGGTGTAGGTGAGGTGTCGAAGACCAAGTCGTGGTCATCTTCATCATGAAGGAACCATGTGGGGGTGCATCGTATTCCACCATAGCCATCGTCGTCTCCATTGGTGTTATGGACTTGATGTAGGGTAGAACCCTAATCGCCCGATCTTTCATGAAAGGAGCGGATCCCGTGAAGAACACGAGGAACACGAGGGGGAAAACGAGGGAAAACACAAGGGGAAACACAAGAGGAAAACTCAAACTAATAAGAGCAAGTCACACATGTGCTAGATCCACGGATACATAGAACGATACACGGTCCACGGACAACTAGGCACGATACAAAAGGGTAACCGGTTCTTCTCCGTGAGGAGGTCTTGATGTTCTTCCCTAAAGAGGGGTCTTGAATCCGCTTGGGGGATCTTCTTCGGTGGAGGCTCGAATCTTCGGTAGAAGGTAACCAAGTGGATGAGCAAAGCTCTCACACAAAATATGAGCTAATCCTTTGCTAACCCTAGAAAGTCGTACGGGATAGAGAATATATAGTCTAGGGGGGATAAGGGATACACGGGTCTCGGCCCTTTACATGGGGATGATCTTGGGATGCTACGCATCATCTCCCCTCCCTTGGGGAAGATCCGTCCTCGGATCGAAATCCTCATCACCATGGTAGGGCGAGAGATCTTTGATATTGAAGATGTCGCTCACGGAGTAATTGTCACAAGGAATGTCGATCTTGTAAGCGTTGTTGTAGCGTGCAAGCACCTTGAATGGTCCATCTGCGCGTGGTGGAAGTTTGGACTTGCGTTCTTGGGGAAAGCGGTCCTTTCGAAGGGTGCTTGTTGACGTTGAGCTTGGTTGCAAGGCGTTGTACTTGGCGCTCGATGGTGTTTCTTGTATCTTCATGCACCTTCTTGAGATGGGTCACTCGTGCACTTGCGTCCAAATTGATTCGCTCTTGGAGTGGTAGAGGTAGAATATCCAATGGTGACAAAGGGTTGAATCCGTAGACGACCTCGAAAGGGGACTTGCCGGTTGTTGAGTGTCTTGCTCGGTTGTAATCGAACTTGGCGATGGGTAGACCCTCCTCCCACTCCTTGATGTTCTTCTTGATGAGTAGTCAAAGTAGAGCGGAGAGTGTGCGGTTTGTCACCTCCGTTTGGCCGTCGGTTTGAGGATGGTATGCCGTGGAGAAGAGTAGCTTGATTCCGAGCTTGGCGCATAGGGTCTTCCAAAATTAGCTAAGGAACTTGACGTCGCGGTCCGAGACAATGGTCTTTGGCACACCATGGAGACGCAAAATTTCCCTACAAAAGAGATTAGCAACATGAGAAGCATCGTCTATCTTGTGGCAAGGAATAAAATGTGCCATTTTGGGAAACGGTCCACAACGACAAATATGGAATCTTTCCCATTTTGAGTTGTAGGCAAACCAAGTACAAAGTCCATGCTAATGTCTTCCAATGGTTGGTATGGGATTGGTAAAGGCATATAGAGACCATGAGATTGAGATTTGGACTTAGCTTTGCGACATGTAGAACACCGGTTGGTGAAACGATTGACGTCCCGAAACATCTTTGGCCAAAAGTAGCTCTTCGAGAGCGTGGCGAACATCTTGTCGCGTCCTAAGTGTCCCATTAAGCCTCCTCCATGCGATTCCTGCAAAAGCAACAAACGAAGAGACGACTCGGGGATGCAAAGTTTGTTAGCTCTCATAAGGTAGCCGTCTTTAATGTAATAGCATTCCCAAGATGTATTTGACAAACATTTGGCATAAGGAGTAGCAGAAGTTGCATCATGCTCATACAAGTCTTTGATATGCTCAAAGCCGATGACATCCAACTCAAGTTGTGTGACAAGCATGCATATGCGGGAAAGAGCATCCGCTACTATGTTTTCTTTATCCTTGATGTACTTTATTACATAGGGAAAAGACTCAATAAATTCACTCCATTTAGCATAACGCTTGTTCAACTTTGTTTGTCCCTTAAGATACTTGAGAGTCTCATGATCGGTATGAATGATAAACTCATGGGGACGAAGGTAATGTTCCCATTCATGCAAAACACGGACTAAAGCATATAGCTCTTTGTCATAGATGGGATAATTGAGTTGCGCTCCAGAAAGTTTCTCACTAAAGTAAGCTATGGGACGCTTCTCTTGCGTTAACACAACTCCTATGCCATTACCACTAGCATCGCAATGAATTTCAAAAGGTTTGTCGAAGTTCGGTAAAGCAAGCACGGGAGCATGAGTAAGCAAATTCTTAAGCTCGTTGAATGCGGTATCTTGGGATGGTCCCCAAACAAAAGGCGCATTCTTCTTGCTCAAAGCATGCAAAGGCGAAGCAATGGTGCTAAAATCCTTCACAAAGCGATGATAGAAACCCACAAGGCCAAGAAAACTACGTACTTGATGCAAGTTGGTTGGTTGCGGCCAAGTCTTAATAGCATTGATCTTGGACTCATCAACATGAACACACTTAGAAGAAACAACAAAACCCAAGAAAACGAGATTATCAACACCAAAAGGCATTTCTCCATATTAGCATAGAGGCGCTCTTTTCTAAGAGTTTACAAAACGGTGCGGCCATGGGTGACATGCTCTTTGATAGATTTGCTAAACACAAGAATGTCATCAAAGTAGACCACAACAAACATACCAATGTAAGGGCGAAAGACATGATTCATGAGGCGCATAAAAGTGCCTGGTGCTTCCGAAAGACACACAGGCATGACTAACCATTCATACAAACCAAACTTGGTGTTGAAGGCGGTTTTCCATTCATCACCCTCTTGTATGCGGATTTGATAGTAACCACTCTTAAGATCAATTTTGGAAAATATAGTGGCACCTCTAAGCTCATCAAGCGTATCATCTAGGCGTGGAATGGGATACCTATAGCGAATGGTGATAGCATTGATAGGTCTACAATCGGAGCACATGCGAAAACTACCATCACGTTTTACACAAGAATGACCGGAACGGCACAAGGGCTCAAACTTTCACGCACATGTCCATGGTCTATGTGATGCTTTACTTGCCTTTGTATTTCTTTTGTTTCACGGGGTTGACACGGTATGGAGCTTTGTTCAGAAGAGGTGCTTCGGGGATGAGGTCGATTAGGTGCTCAATGCCTCCTAGAGGAGGTAGACCCGGAGGTAGCTCATCGGGAAAAACATCTTGAAATTCCTACAAAAGAGAAGACAACACTAGAGGAAGAGTGTGAGAAGTGTTAGTTTGTGGTGCATTGTCCTTGCACACGAGGACGTAGTGTAGGACACTAGATGGGTGCTCACACACTTCTCTCATCTCACGTTTGGTGGCAAATAGAACTAGATTTTTGTTTTCTCTCATCGTGGAGGCACTCAATTTTCGCTCGGGGTGCTCACTCTCTTTTTGGTGGCACGCTCTCTCACTATGATCTCCACGATGGGTAGCTTGCTTGTCAGAGATCACTTGACTAGGCGACATTGGACGGAGGACGTACTCCTTGCCCTTCATCTTGAAGATGTAGTGGTTTGTTCGGCCGTTGTGTACGACTCCTCTATCGAATTGCCATGGCCATCCAAGGAGCAGATGACAAACGGTCATTGGAACGACGTCGCACTCCAAGGTGTCTTCGTAGGCGCCATCTTGAAGGAGACTTGTACTCGGTGCTCGACTTGGATAGTGCCGGAGTCACTAAGCCATTGCACTTTGTATGGATGTGGATGCTTCGTCTTGGGCAATTGGAGCTTGGAGCAAAGTTCTTCACTTGCGATATTATGACAACTCCCTCCATCGATGATGACCTTGACGGATCGTCCATTGACGCCGGCCTTGGTGTGGAATATGTTGCATCGTTGGTCTTCTTCTTGGTGATGTTGGAGAGTCAAGACTTTGGAGACAACAAGTGCGGGACTTGAGTCTTCTTCACAAAAGACTTGTTCTTCTTCATTGTTCACTTGGCGGTGCATGGCGACTTGCTCGAGGGCTTCCATTTCGCCTTTGCTCATGGAGTCATAAGTGCCATCCTCGTTGAAGACCATGGTTCGCTTGTTGGTGCACTTGTAGGACTTGTGGCCTCGGCCTCCGCAAGTGAAACACTTGAAGGAACTCGTGTTGACGGTCTCGGCGGTTGGAGTAGATGATGATGAAGCTCTTGGCTTGAAGTTGCTCGTAGGAGGATGGCTTGTAGGTGACGAAGCTTTCTTGGAAGTCGACTTGTCGATGTTGGAAGTAGAAGGTCTTGTAGTCGGTGTTGGAGTCGTTGAAGCTTGGTTATTGGAGAAGCCGTAGGACTTGGATGAGAACTTGGCATACTTGAAATCATCTTGCACTTGCCGTTCTGCTTTGCTAGCTTGGTGCACTTGCTCGATGAGATATGAGTATGGCTGGAAGTCGGCGATCTTCTTGATAGGGTAATTGAGTCCGTTCAAGAAACGTGCCATTGTTTGCTCATCATCTTCCGTGACATTGGCTCTTATCATTGCAATCTCCATCTCCTTGTAGTATTCTTCAACGCTCTTTGTTCCTTGCTTGAGTTGTTGGACTTTCTTAAAGAGGTCGCGGTTGTAGTAGGCAGGTACGAAGCGTGCTCTCATGACATCCTTCATTTGCGACCAAGTAGTGATGGGTGGTTCACCTCTTGCCTCTCGGCGCTCTATGATTTGTTCCCACCAAATGAGGACATAGTCTTGGAACTCAAGGGATGCCATTGCGATCTTCTTCTCTTCTTCAAAATTGTGCAAACGGAAGATCTTGTCAACCTTCAATGCCCATGAAAGGTACTCTTTGGGATCGTTGCTTCCGTTGAACTTGGGCATGGTGAACTTGAGTTTGCCATAACATTGCTCTTCATTGTGTTGGGGTCGGGGATGATGACGCCCATGTTGTTGATGATTGATCAACTCGTGGTGCTCTTGGCGCGGTGGGTTGTTATCGCCATGTTGTTCTTGTCGTGGAGGATCTCCATTGTCTTCATGCTCTTGATTGACTTGTTGTTCTTGGCGAGCTTGTGGAGGAGCTTGTCGAGCTCGAGGAGGAACTTGACGATGCAAGTGAACTTGCTCGTGCAGATGTGAGAGCTCGGATAGAAGATCACCCGTAGACTCGGGCATTTCCTCCGCGGGACGACCCGTCAGCATACCTACAGACATAACGTTGTTAGTCGGCTTCTTCGCCGAACTCCTTTAAAAGGATTCGTTCAAGCACTTACTGAAAATGCTGCGCCGAAGCCACTTATTCTCCTTCTCGGAGTCTGCAAGCTGGGCTCGAACGTCGTTTAGTTCCATGCTCAGCTTGATATTGGCGTCTTGGAGATTGTTTTTCTCCCGCCTAACCTCAGTCAGCACGCGTTTGCCAGCCTCTAGCTGTCGCATAACATGCTGGTCCTCCGGATTTTCTCCAGATTCATCTGCAACATCTATTGTTAGATCTGCAGCCACGCTGCACACTATATGGTAACCATCATTCTTTAAAGTAAATGTTACCAGCGGGTGACTGTTTCGGTTCCTGCAATGCGGCAACAGCGGCCCGCAGTTGGGTCTTGCATTTCTCTAGCTCGTGTGATAGCCTAGTATTCTTCTCTGTGAGAACCTGCACAATAAAGATGATCCTTAAATCAGTTCTGCTAACTGTTTCAAGTCTCAGGGGCTACTGATACATATGAATCATCAGATTTACTTACCCGTACAACCTTTATATACTGATCCGTGGCTCTGGCTATACCATCTTGAGCAGCTCGAAGGTACGGCTCTCCAGAATTGAAGGCATCAAATGCCTCTGGTGAGAAACAAGTGTCACGGAGTACGGCCTGGCGGCGCCTATGATTCATGGCGCTTTCCACTTTTGAGTTTGTAGAGGATAATCTTTCTGCATCCTCTGTAGGGGGATTATCTGGTGCCCGCCCCATATCGGTTTCCGCCTCTATGTCCGGTCCTGGCGCCCGACTGGTGGAAGCGTGATTAGTAACATCGCCGGACATATTCCGGCGAGCATTTTTTCTGTTAAATAAACACGGGCGTCATTATATTTCGAGAGAGGCGACAACCACGGAGCGGGGTTTTTTGTCATACCTTTGCATCGGCGTCTCCGTCCTGACTGCCTTCCTTTTTGGCCTACCCGGCCTCGGTGCCTCTTGTTGGCGAGTTGCTGCGGGTTCGGCAGGGCGTCCTGAATGCCTTCCCTGTAAAAATGCCATGTGTATATGGTGGGTGAAGTGTCTAAAAGGGGATCCTAGTTTTTGGAGTTGGGATTTTTGGTTTTTCTTACGTGTGATGCAGGGAGCAGTCCGGGATAGTCGGCCGTAATGGCCACCATGGCATCATCGCAGCTTAACTGATAGAACTGCCGGTCTATCAGCTCCACGAATATAACCGGATCTTCTTCAAGTCCGGAGTCGAGGGCCTGGTCAGGGTCCTCTGGTTGTGGAGAAGGGCTGCTGACCTCCTTTATGGCTTTTCGCAGTTCCTGCCGCAAATTGGCAAGGTGAATACTTAAGAAAAAGAATGCGGGAGAAATGGGAGTAGGAAGATATAACTTATCCAGCTTGGAGGATTGTACATGGTGAATCCATCTCGTGGCTTGATGCGGGTGAACTCCTCTTCATCATCCTTTAACAACTCGGACAGAATTTTCGCTAAAGCGGCGTTATTGTCCGGACCCTTACGCCCGCAGCGGGTGGCATCATCCGCCCCGTTAAAGCACCACAAGGGGTGCCCACGATATTGAAGTGGTTGCACTCCCCGCATTATGCAAATCGACATAACTTTGATTACTGTCAGTCCTGATCGAGCCAGTGCTTTAATCCAGTTCATCAGATAGAGGACTTCTCCATTGTCTTCCACCTGGGGGCTCCGTGGGCGCCAACTTCGGCG
Organism: Triticum urartu; assembly: GCF_003073215.2. Taxonomy (NCBI): domain Eukaryota; kingdom Viridiplantae; phylum Streptophyta; class Magnoliopsida; order Poales; family Poaceae; genus Triticum; species Triticum urartu. The sequence continues at coordinate 323,370,103 of NC_053023.1, read as the reverse complement.
TTTCTTCAGAGGAGCATTGTTGAACCCAGGAAGACCCCGCCGAACAGGGTCCGAAAGGGGAACGTCCTCCATATAAAACCATTCTGAAGGCCAGTCTTCGGACGACTTCTTCGGGGTACCGGACAGGTATCCGGTATCGGCAGATGCGCCATATTTCGGCCTCCGCCCACTTGATAAAGTGACCCCCTCTGTGTGCGACGGACGAGGCAAAATAGCCTTTTACCAGCTTCGAAGTGAGCCTCATAGCCCAGGGAACAACTCGCAGAGGGCAACATAGCCGGCGATATGTAGGATGGAGGCGGGGGTGAAATTGTGTAATTGGAGGCCATAGAACTCCAGGAGCCCGCGGAGGAACGGATGAATCCGAAATCCGAGTCCTCTTAATAAATAGGGAACAAGGCAGACCCGTTCCCCCATAGAGGGGCAGGGAAAGCTCTCCGTCTTGCTCCCTGCCATTGTAGGTGGCAAGCCTCGCTCGAACGGGCACCATATACGCCAGAGGGAGAAATCCCTTAATCTGAAGTTTGACTAATCGACTATGCGGGACTGGACACCTCTCCCAATCACCGGGCTTAGGGCCTACGGGGGCAGGAGGAGGAGCTGCGGAGGTCGGCCATGCTGGAATGGATCTTCCCGAAACGCGCTCTGATGGATTCTCGCTGGGGGAGGATGGTATGGATTGGATCTAAGGATCCCCATCCCTTTAATATACAATTTATTTATCTAGCTAGGGGGTGAATGTAAAAACGCCCTGGCGCCTCATATTCATTCGACGCATGGGAGATAGCCCTTATTGGGCACAGAAGCCAAGAGGTCCAAACATTTATTGGACCGGACACTGCTTTACAAATGTTTGGAAGATGGAGAAGAACCCGCCTTGCAATGCCGAAGACAACTGTGCGCCGGACTCATTGTCATTGAAGCCTGGTTCGGGAGCTATTGAGGGTGTCTTGGATTAGGGGGTATTCGGACAGCCGAATTATATCCTTTGGCCGGACTATTGGACTATGAAGATACAAGATTGAAGACTTCCTCTCGTGTCCGGATGGGACTCTACTTGGCGTGGAAGGCAAGCTAGGCAATATGGATATGTATATCTGTCACATCCCTAGTTCTGGTATGACCTAGACCAGCTAGCCATTTGTGCATCATGTTTAAATTCCATTTAAATTTGAAATGGGGATTTGTGAAACCCTCAGAATCATATCTGGAAATAATCCAGATAAAAATTTCTCCAAAAAGGTCCAAGAAAATGTTTATGTTACTCTCTAAAAATATTGGTCAGAGGTAAAAATCAAACCAATATTTTAAGGAACTCATAAATATTTATTTTGGACAATTGGAGTTAATCCAGTAATTATTTGCGTTGGATAAATATTTATATATATATGAAATATTGTCCAATAATTCTGAATTTTGGTGAGGGGCTTTGGATTAATCCCTTAGGCCCCTGCAAAAATTGTTAGAGTTAAATAAAATTATTTGGTATTTTTATCAAATCAAAACAAATGTCAGAAAAATAGAAAAGAAAACAAATAAAGGGAAAGCCTACCTAGACCTTACCTGCAGCCTGGCAGCCCAGTGGCCCAACAGGCCGGCCCAGCTGACTGGCGCCGCCAGTCGTCGTCTCCACCGCGCCAGAAGGACATTGAGCGCATGCTCGCCGCGCGCGAGCACACGCCGGCCACCTCCTGCTTCCCCGCTCGCTGCTGGAGGCCCCCGAGGACGCCACGCACCCCCCTCGGCCCACTCTCACTCCCTCGAGCTCTCTCCTCCCCCTGGTGCTCCCTCTCCCGTTTGCCCGAGCGCGCCCGCCGCCGCCGCTTGCTGCTGCCACAGCCACCGCCTCCCCCTCGCTTCTCCGACATGCCCACGAGCTTCGCCTCGACTCCGTCTTCCTCTCCACCGAGCCGCGCCTTGTCGGAGGCCCTGCATCGTCGTCATCTTCATCATCTTCGTCGCCGGCCGCCGGATATCCCCCTTGCCGCTGCGCTCGCCCCGGTGCATCCCCGAGCCCGCTAACCATCCCTACGGATCCTAGTGAGCTCCACCGTCTTTCGCCTCACCCCCCCTTGCCATAATTTGCGCGCTAGCCACCGCCCCGCGTGTCCCAAGCACCGCCGTCCACCATGACCGATGAGCTCCTCGCTCCTGAGCGTCTCCACTCGGTGAAGTGGCAACAGCGTGCTTCTGGAGCTCCCAGGAGTCCGCCCCACTGCTTAGCTCGCTCGTCAGCCAAGCGTAGCACCTCGCCCGCGCTAAGCCGAGCTCCGGCCGCCGCCTCACCCGCCGCCGACGTGTCTCCGGCCACCCAACGGTCCGGCCGTCTTGCTCAGCTCCCTCCCCGCGCCGCGTAAAGCACGTAGGTGCCCGCACGAGCCACCCTACCCACCGTAGCATCGGCCCCGAGCTCACCCGAGCTCCGGCGACTGCCAAGGTTGACGCCGGTGATGACTCCGGCCATCCCAGGCCCAACCGCTGCCACAAATCGACGCGGACGAGTGTCCGCGTCCCGCAGATGCCCTCCGCCGGCCATTTGGTCGCCGGAGGAGGAATTCTGCAGCCCTCCGCCGGGTTTGGCCTCGCCGGCGGCTAAACGCCGATGGGGTTGACCGGGTCTAACCCCCCCCCCCAACTTGACCTGGTGTTTGACCACCCAGGGTCAATGACATGTGGGGCCCGGCTCTACTAAATTTAGTTTAGGATTAGTTTAAAAATTAATTAACCCTGTTAATTAACTATGGCACTGACGTGTGGCCCCCACACGTCAGTTTTGACCTGGACAGCCACGTTGACTCGCTGACGTAGTGATGACGTCATGCTGATGCAGTTATTCTTTTCTGGAATTATTTTAAACAGGAAATTCCAGAAAATGATTTAAACTTCAAAAGTTCATAGAAATTCAACCGTAGCTCAGATTGAAATAATTTATATATGAAAAATGATCAGAAAAATTCAATCTATCCATCTGTACCATTTTCATTCATGACAAACCAACCTATACATGCTGTATACATGAAAACACACTTATGGCATATTTAAGAGCTTAATTTGGAGTTGTATTTGAACCCTTGGTTCAAATGGACTTCGACCAAATAAATGCTAGGTGCTTTAACTCAAACAACATCACATACTCATGCCATGTTCATGCATCATATTGTTGCATATGCTTGTGTTTGATTTCCGTCACCGTTCCTTCTCGATAGGTCCTGCTCCGGAGAGTGTTCGAGAGTACCTGTCCGAGGAGCAGTGCCCCCTGTTGATCTACCAGGCAAGCAAACCCCCTTGTTCATTCCGATACAATCCCACTCTCTCGCTCCTGCTCTCTTTTATTGCATTAGGACAACAACGATTCAACTGCTACTTTATGCTGCGGTAGTTGAACCCATTCCTTTGCATGATCTGTCATTGCCACAGTAAATAGTTGAAACCCACTAGCATGTGTAGGAGTTGTTTGAGCCATGTTGTGCTTCTACCATGCCATGCCTGCTATTGCTTAGAGTTGTGTCAGGTCTGATTCATTGGGAATGGATTAGAGTGATATGCTATGTTCTGATGCTGAGAGTTAAGCGTGTGAACACGATTTGGTAAAGGTAGCGGTGAGAGGCCATGTAGGAGTACATGGTGGGCTGTCTCATTGGGACCGTCCTTAAGAACCGAGTTCTGTGTAAGTTGTCCAATGACTAGCTACTACCACACATTGGGTTCCGGTAAATCGCCCCCTCTCGACTTATTAACCAACTTGATCTCTGTCCAGGAGTTGCAACTAGTTTCTGGTGTTTGTAGGTAGTGCTATTTTTCTACCGAGTAGCACCCGACAGGGTGGGCTTGGGACAGACTAGGCACAAGTGGCACGGTGTACCAAGTGGCACCCGGATGATGGGCTTGGGAACCCTGCTCGCATCGTTTGGGGCCGTGAGCGACACCCTAGCCGGATCTCCTTGTGGATGGAACCCGAATAGGCGATAAACCTGGATTAGAGTCTTGTTTGGTTAGTCAGGTCGTGGTGATTAGTGGACTCGTGTGCGCTGCCTCCTCTCAAAGAAGTTTCTCATTGTCGTAGAACAGGATAGCCACTGAGTCAAAGCTGGCTTGCTGCAACTAAACCCCACATTACCTTCTTGATACAAATGCATGTATGATAGTATCTGATGTAAGTCTTGCTGAGTACCTTTGTACTCACGTTGCTTTATTTATGTTTTGCAGGTGAGATATCTGTCTCACTAGTAGTACCGCTTGGACTTCGACGAGTAGCTTGTTGCCTTAGCTACAATCTTGTACCTTGGATGGACATGTAGATAGTCAGGCTTCTCGGCCTTTTTCTTTTGTAGTTGTCTGTACTCAGACATGTAATGCTTCCGTTGCTTGTATGCTCTGAATGATGGGTCATGTGACCCCTGTTTGTATTGATGCTATGTGGCTCTTCTAAGCCTTTATCTATATGAGTTGTGTTATGTTGTGATGCCATGTTGTACATCACATACTTGCATGTTATGCGTACGTGTGACGTGTATTGCTATGTGTGGGATCCGACAATCTAGTTGTTTATCCTTGGCAGCCTCTCTTATGGGGAAATATAGTCTAGTGCTTCCTTGAGCCATAGTAGTCTGCTACAGCCTGGTTCACCGGAGTCCTGCTAGCCCAGCACTACTGCTCAGAACACTTGACTGGCCGGCATGTGTTCCACTTTGTTCCTATGTCTGTCCCTTCAGGGAAATGTCACGCGGTGACTTCCGGAGTCCTGTTAGCCCAGTGCTACAGCCCGGATTCATACGCTGTTGACCGACATGCTCGATGTGATTCATGTATGCCTGTCTCCATAGGTCTGTGCCGCTTTGGGTTCACGACTAGCCATGTCGGCCCGGGTTTTCTGTCATATTGATGCTAGTGACATTATCATATACGTGAGCCAAAAGGCGCAAACGGTCCCGGGCCATGGCAAGGCGACACCCGTGGGGATACCGTGCGTGAGGCCGCAAATTTTTATGAGGTGTTATATGCTAGATCGGTGTGACTTAGAATCGGGGTCCCGACAGCTTTGGTATCAGAGCCTGACTGCCTGTAGGATTTCCAAGCCAACCTGGTCAAAGTTGAGTCTAGAAATTCTTTAGTTATGTAAGGGAATTGATTGTGGAACGGAACGTAAGGCTCTTTTTACTCCTTTTACCTCATGCCCTTCTGATCTGAGTCAACCTATCTTTCCTACGGGGTTAAGGAACTAGGATTTCTCTTCTGTCTATCAGGATCACGTGTTACTACTCCATAGTCTCTTAGGATTGGTTAATCATATCCCAGTTCGAGTACCTCCGGTGTAGTCTGTTTTGTAATATCTCAGAACATTGGGTGATGATGTTGAGTTTGATGCTACCCCATCATTTGCAGGATGTCTCATTTTGAGCATTTTACTGCCGTTATGCTGTCGGGATTGTCCTAGGAGTTTGAGAGATACTAAATTCGTGTCCTACCTTCTGCATCCTATAGTTGATGCTGAATCCATCCTTGTTTTCCTTGGTTTCGTTCTTCAGGATGTTGCCGGTTAACCAAAGTTCTGTTGCTCGTAGCCGGAACCATGGAGATGGTAGGGATGACGATCCTCCCGACCAGTCTTCGTTGGCAGAGTTCATGTTAGAGGTTGAGAGGAACAAGCGTGAGTCTAACCGCTTGTTAGCACGTATTGAAGAGAACACCGCACTCCAGTGCAAAGAGTCAGCGACCATCTATGATTTCATTCGTCTAAAACCACCTACCTTCCATCATTCCATTGAACCACTCGATGTAGATGACTGGCTCTGTAGTATCACTCACAAGCTGCGTTCCGCGAGCATAGCTGAAGGTGACAAGGTCACCTATGCTGCATATCACCTGGAAGGTCCTGCTAGTCTTTGGTGGCAAAACTATGAGGCTATGCTTCCAGCTGGCCAGATACCTACCTAGAAGGATTTCACTGAGGCTTTTTGCGAGCATCACATTCCTCAAGCCCTCATTGACCGCAAGAGAGAAGAGTTCTGTAGTTTCACATAGGGTAAGATGGCTGTTGATGCTTACAGTAGAGAGTTTGAGAACCTCGCCCGCTATGCTACAGAAGAAGTGTCCACGGACGCCAAGAAGCAGGCTAGGTTCCGGAAGGGTCTCAACCCCAAGTTGCGTGGTGATCTCCACTTGCACCATTGCAATACATTCCAGGCTCTTGTGAACAAGGCCATTAATGCGGAGACAGCTCAGCTCACTTACGAGGAGTCTCGTAAGCACAACCGTGATTTGAGTTCTTCCTCCAGTTCTAGTTCTCAGAAGCGCCGGATTTGGGTTCCGAACTCCGCTCTTCCACCCGGATATTCACCGAGGCCATCTTCTGTGGCGCCTCACCCATTTCAGTCATATGCTCCACCGAGACCTATTGGTAGACCGCTTGTCAATGCGGGTCCACGTCCTACCTCAGGGACTTGCTTCACATGCGGAGAGCCAGGACACTATGCACGTGACAGCTCTCAAACCAACTATGCTCCACCCCAGCCCGAGAAGCCTGTTGACCATGATAAGCCATCACGCAATATGATCAGTGTCAAGTCAGCTCCCACTGAACGTGGACGTGTGCATCATGTCTTAGCCAAAGATGCTCATGATGATCCGGATGTCGTTCTTGGTACACTCCTTGTCAACTGTCATCCAGCTTCGGTTCTATTTGATACCGGAGCATCTCATTCCTTCATTTCCGAAAGCTATGCCAGCTTGCACAACATATCATTTTGTGATATGCCTTCTCCACTAGTAATTCAAACCCCTGGATCCAAATGGCAAACTTCTAGCGTAATCCATGGTAATGAAATCCTTGTTGACGGACTTGTATTTCTTGCATCACTTATAGCCCTCAAGTCTACAGATATTAACATCATCTTGGGTATGGACTGGATGAAAGCTCATTATGCCAAGATTGATTGTTACACCAGGTCTGTTCAGCTCACACATCCATCTGGCAAGATAGTCACTGTCTCCACCAGAGTTGCAAAGCGTTAACTCTATTCTCTTAATGCCAGCCCTCTTCCAGACCTTGAAGATATCCCGGTAGTCCGTGACTTTCCGGATGTCTTTCCAGAGGAACTGCCAGGTATTCCACCTGATAGACATGTAGAGTTTGTCATAGATCTTATTCCAGGAACCGCTCCAATTTCTAGGAGTCCTTACAAGATGGCACCCTTAGAACTAGCCGAGCTTAAGAAACAACTTGATGAGTCCTTGCAAAAGGGTTTCATCCGTCCTAGTTCTTCTCCCTGGGCTTGCCCCATCCTCTTCGTCAAGAAGAAGGATGGTACAGACCGGATGGTTGTAGATTATCGTCCCGTTAATTTCGTCACGATAAAGAACAAGTATCCGCTCCCCAGGATCAACGATCTGTATGATCAACTCTCTGGATCCTCAGTCTTTTCCAAGATGGATTTGAGGTTAGGCTACCATCAAATCAAGATTAGAAACGGGGACATTCCTAAGACGGCTTTTGTCACTCGTTATGGCCAGTATGAGTACACCATCATGTCTCTTGGTCTAACCAATGCTCTAGCTACATTCTCCTGCTTGATGAACTCGATCTTCATGGATTACTTAGATAAGTTCGTCGTGGTTTACCTCGATGATATTCTTATTTACTCGAAGAATGAGGAAGAGCATGCCGAACATCTTAGACTTGTGCTAGAAAAACTCAGAGAGCACCGCCTTTATGCCGAGTTCTCCAAGTGTGAATTTTGGTTGCCAGAAGTGACCTACCTAGGCCACGTGATCTCTGGTAAGGGCATTGCTATCAATCCCAAGAGAGTTCAGGCCGTCCTTGATTGGGCTCCACCTGAAACAGTTAAACAAGTTAGGAGTTTCCTTGGCCTAGCCAGTTATTGTCGCCGCTTCGTTGAGAACTTCTCCAAAGTGGCCAAACCTCTCATGGAACTTCTCAAGAAAGATAAAAAGTTTGAGTGGTCCCCACAGTGTGAGCACAGTTTTCAGGAACTGAAAAGACGCCTGACTTCTGCTCCCATACTTGTGCCACCGGATTTCACTAAGGACTTTGTTATCTATTGTGATGCCTCACGACAGGGACTAGGTTGCATTCTTATGCAGGATCGTCATGTGATTGCCTATGCATCTCGACAGTTGCATCCACATGAGGATAATTATCCTACACATTATCTAGAGCTTGCAGCCATAGTCTATGCACTTAAGACATGGCGACATTACCTTCTTGGTAAACATTGCGAGATTTACACCGATCACCAGAGTCTCAAGTATATCTTCACCCAACCAGATTTGAACCTTAGGCAAAGACGTTGGTTGGAGTTGATCTCAGATTACGACTTAGGGATTACCTACATCCCAGGCAAGGGGAATGTCATGGCTGATGCGCTAAGTCGTAAGTCCTATTGCAACAATCTCATGTTGCAGCAGGGCCAACCACTTCTTCATGAGGAATTATGTAAGCTTAACCTTCACATTGCTCCTCACGGATTCCTTTATACCTTGGTGGTGAAGCCTACTCTTGTGGATCATATCATAGAAGCCCAGAAGCATGATACGGGGATTACCCAGATCAAGAGAAACATTGCCAAGGGCATTGCTGGTAGTTTCTCTATAGATGATCGGGGTGTTGTTTTCTTCAGGAATCGCCTGGTGCTCCCCAAGAAGCAACATCTTCGGAAATTAATCCTTAAGGAGGCTCATGAATCTCCTCTGACGATTCATCCCGGTAGTACTAAGATGTATCAGGACCTATGCCAGAGGTTCTGGTAGACTAGGATGAAGAGAGAAATCGCTCAGTTTATTGCTAACTATGACGTTTGTCATCGCGTGACGGCAGAGCATTAGAGACCTGCTGGCACCCTTCAGCCTTTAGCTATTCCTGAATGGAAATGGGATAAAGTTGGTATGGACTTCATCACCGGCTTTCCCAGGACCAAGAAAGGGAATAATGCTATCTTCATAGTCATTGATCGTCTTTCTAAAGTGGCTCACTTCCTACCTGTTCGAGAGAGTATCACTGCTAGTCAGCTCGCTGACTTATATATTTCTCGAATAGTTTCACTTCATGGTGTTCCACTAGAGATCAATTCAGACCGTGGTAGTCTCTTCACTTCTCATTTCTGGGAGAGTTTCCAAACTGCCATGGGCACCCATCTTTCCTTCAGTACCGCTTTCCACCCTCAATCAAGTGGTCAGGTGGAACGGGTCAACCAAACTCTCAAAGACATGCTCAGAGCTTGCGTTATCTCATTTGGAATGGATTGGGAGAAGTGTCTTCCTTTTGCAGAGTTTGCTTATAACAATAGCTACCAATCCAGTCTCAAGAAAGCTCCTTTTGAGATTCTCTATGGACGAAGATGTCGAACACCTTTGAACTGGTCAGAAACCGGTGAAAGACAATACTTTGGACCGAACATGATCCAGGAGGCAGAAGAGCAAGTTCGCATCATTCATGAGAACTTGAAAACAGCCCAATCTCGTCAAAAGAGCCAGCATGACCGTAGTCATAAGGAAGTGGCTTATGACATTGGCGACAAAGCTTACCTTCGGGTTACCCCTTTGAAGGGTACCCATCGATTCGGTATCAAGGGCAAGTTGGCTCCTCGTTACATTGGTCCCTTTCTCATTCTCGCTAAACGAGGAGAGGTTGCCTACCAGTTGGAACTACCGCCACATCTTTCTCGAGTTCATGATGTCTTCCATGTATCTCAACTCAGGCGTTGCTTCTCGGATCCCATCCGCGGAGTGGACCACGATACGCTTGATGTCCAAGATAACCTCACATATCGAGAGTACCCTATTCGCATCCTTGATCAAGCAGAGCGTGTCACTCGACGTCATAACATCAAGTTTCTCAAGGTTCAGTGGTCTCATCATTCCGAGAGAGAAGCTACCTGGGAGCATGAAGATCGCCTTCGACTTGAGTACCCCGCTTTCTTTCCACCAACCCCTGAATCTCGAGACAAGATTTCTTCGAGTGGGGGCGAGTTGTCACATCCCTAGTTCTGGTATGACCTAGACCAGCTAGCCGTTTGTGCATCATGTTTAAATTCCATTTAAATTTGAAATGGGGATTTGTGAAACGCTCAGGATCATTTCTGGAAATAATCCAGATAAAAATTTCTCCAAAAAGGTCCAAGAAAATGTTCATGTTACTCTCTGAAAATATTGGTCAGAGGTAAAAATCAAACCAATATTTTAAGGAACTCATAAATATTTATTTTGGACAATTGGAGTTAATCCAGTAATTATTTGCGTTGGATAAATATTTATATATATATATATGAAATATTGTCCAATAATTGTGAATTTTGGTGAGGGGCTTTGGATTAATCCCTTAGGCCCCTTCAAAAATTGTCAGAATTAAATAAAATGATTTGGTATTTTTATCAAATCAAAACAAATGTCAGAAAAATAGAAAAGAAAACAAATAAAGGAAAAGCCTACCTGGACCTTACCTGCAGCCTGGCAGCCCAGTGGCCCAACAGGCCGGCCTAGCTGACTGGCGCTGCCAGTCGTCGTCTCCACCGCGCCAGAAGGACGCCGAGCGCGTGCTCGCCGCGCGCGAGCACACGCCAGCCACCTCCTGCTTCCCCGCTCGCTGCTGGAGGCCCCCGACGACACCACGCACCCCCCTCGGCCCTCTCTCACTCCCTCGAGCTCTCTCCTCCCCCCTGGTGCTCCCTCTCCCGTTTGCCCAAGCGCCCGCCGCCGCCACTTGCTGCTGCCGCAGCCACCACCTCCCCCTCACTTCTTTGACGTGCCCACGAGCTTCGCCTCGACTACGTCTTCCTCTCCACCGAGCAGCGCCTCGCCGGAGGCCCTCCATCATCGTCATCTTCATCATCTTCGTCGCCGGCCGCCGGAGATCCCCCTTGCCGCTGCGCTCGCCCCGGTGCATCCCGGAGCCCGCTAACCATCCCTACGGATCCCAGTGAGCTCCTCCGTCTTCCCCTCACCCCCCCTGTGCCATAATTTGCACTCTAGCCACCGCCCCGCGTGTCCCGAGTGCCGCCGTCCACCATGACCGATGAGGTCCTCGCTCCTGAGTGTCTCTGCTCGGTGAAGTGGCACCAGCGTGCTCCTGGAGCTCCCAGGAGTCCGCCCCGCTGCTTAGCTCGCTCGTCAGCCAAGTGTAGCACCTCGCCCACGCTAAGCCGAGCTCCGGCCGCCGCCTCACTCACCGCCGATGTGTCTTCGGCCACCCAACGGTCCAGCCGTCGTGCTCAGCTCCCTCCCCGCGCCGCGTAGAGCACGTAGGTGCCCCGCACAAGCCACCCTACCCACCGTAGCGTCGGCCCCGAGCTCACCCGAGCTCCGGCGACCGCTAAGGTTGACGCCGGTGATGACTCCGGCCATCCCAGGCCCAACCGCTGCCACAAATCGATGCGGACGAGTGTTCGCATCCCGCAGATGCCCTCCGCCGGCCATTTGGTCGCCGGAGGAGGAATTCCGCAGCCCTCCGCCGCGTTCGGCCTCGCCGGCGGCTAAACGCCGGTGGGGTTGACCGGGTCTAACCCCCCTAGTTGACCTGGTGTTTGACCACCCAGGGTCAATGACATGTGGGGCCCGGCTTTGCTAAATTTAGTTTAGGATTAGTTTAAAAATTAATTAACCCTGTTAATTAACTATGGCACTGACGTGTGGCCCCCACACGTCAGTTTTGACCTGGACAGCCACGTTGACTCGCTGACGTAGTGATGACGTCATGATGACGCAGTTATTCTTTTCTGGAATTATTTTAAACAGGAAATTCCAGAAAATGATTTAAACTTCAAAAGTTCATAGAAATTCAACCGTAGCTAAGATTGAAATAATTTATATATGAAAAATGATCAGAAAAATTCAATCTATCCATCTGTACAATTTTAATGCATGACAAACCAACCTATACATGCTGTATACATGAAAACACACTTATGGCATATTTAAGAACTTAATTTGGAGTTGTATTTGAACCCTTGGTTCAAATGGCCTTCAACCAAATAAATGCTAGGTGCTTTAACTCAAACAACATCACATACTCATGCCATGTTCATGCATCATATTGTTGCATATGCTTGTGTTTGATTTCCGTCACCGTTCCTTCTCGATAGGTCCTGCTCCGGAGAGTGCTCGAGAGTACCTGTCCGAGGAGCAGTGCCCCCCTGTTGATCTACCAGGCAAGCAAACCCCCTTGTTCATTCCGATAAAATCCCACTCTCTCGCTCCTGCTCTCTTTTATTCTATTAGGACAACAACGATTCAACTGCTACTTTATGTTGTGGTAGTTGAACCCATTCCTTTGCATGACTTGTCATTGCCACAGTAAATAGTTGAAACCCACTAGCATGTGTAGGAGTTGTTTGAGCCATGTTGTGCTTCTACCATGCCATGCCTACTATTGCATAGAGTTGTGTCAGGTCTGATTCATTGGGAATGGATTGGAGTGATATGCTATGTTCTGATGCTCAGAGTTAAGCGTGTGAACACGATTTGGTAAAGGTAGCGGTGAGAGGCCATGTAGGAGTACATGGTGGGTTGTCTCATTGGGACCGTCCTTAAGAATCGAGTTCTGTGTATGTTGTCCAATGACTAGCTACTACCACACATTGGGTTCCGATAACTCGACCCCTCTCGACTTATTAACCAACTTTATCTCGGTCCAGGAGTTGCAACTAGTTTCTGGTGTTTGTAGGTAGTACTATTTTTCTACCGAGTGGCACCCGGCAGGGTGGGCTTGGGACAGACTAGGCACAAGTGGCACCCGGATGGTGAGCTTGGGAACCCTGCTCGCATCATTTGGGGCCGTGAGCGACACCCCAGCCGGATCTCCTTGCGGATGGAACCAGAATAGGCGATAAACCAGGATTAGAGTATTGTTTGGTTAGTCAGGTCGTGGCCGACACCCTCGCCAGGCTTCCGCTTGAAGGTTGCCGAGATACATGATGTGTATATGGTGATAAGTGGTGAGATCGTGTGTGAAGAAGTACACCCCTGCAGGGTTATCATGATCTATTCGAATAGCCGTGTCCTCGGTTATGGACTTCTTGGAAGCTTACATGGTACATAGACAACTTAAGGTGGATACTTTAAAATGCTCAAGACAAGTGTGAGTGCTATGGATGGCCTTCTCGTAGGAGAGACGGGGATGAATCCATAGTAGTGTATTGATGTGGTGATTAGTGGACTCGTGTGCACTGCCTCCCCTCAAACAAGTTTCTCATTGTCGTAGAACACGATAGCCACTGAGTCAAAGCTGGCTTGCTGCAACTAAACCCCACATTACCTTCTTGATACAAATGCATGTATGATAGTATCTGATGTAAGTCTTGCTGAGTACCTTTGTACTCACGTTGCTTTATTTATGTTTTGCAGATGAGATATCTGTCTCACTAGTAGTACCGCTTGGACTTCGACGAGTAGCTTGTTACCTCAGCTACGATCTTGTACCTTGGATGGACTTGTAGATAGTCAGGCTTCTCGGCCTTTTTCTTTTGTAGTTGTCTGTACTCAGACATGTAATGCTTCTGTTGCTTGTATGCTCTGAATGATGGGTCATGTGACCCCTGTTTGTATTGATGCTATGTGGCTCTTCTGAGCCTTTATCTATATGAGTTGTGTTATTGTGGCGACCCGACCCGAATGGATCAAGTCTACTGTGCTCCGGTGTCATCCCTGGATCAGTAATGCTAACACCACACAGTACATCGAAGGATTTATAGCAGAGTGGCAATCACACACTTATTACATCGTTGTCTCAAAGAGAACTTGTTACAATAAATATGGCTTAAGGCCATCTAATAATGATAATAGCGGAAGACTCGGAAGATAAATGGGTCCATCAACTCCAACGGCATCACTGAGTATAGAACCACGACCTAAAAGCACCTTACTCGTCGTCTGAAAAGTCTGCAACATGAGAAGACTCCATGATATCTGCTCCAGCTTCGTCTTCAAAGTCTGGTTCACTTGGATCCGAATCGGTTTCGTCGATGATGATGTAGTTGTCCGGACATGCGACGTACTCGTCTTCCTCCTTGGATGCTAACTTCCTCTTGAGTTCTTCAATCTCCTGCTTAAGATCGCCATTGTGTCTTGCTAGAGCTATGATCTCGTCCATGTAGTCCTTGCGTGTAGACTTCAGTTCTCCTTCTAGCTCCATGTTCCTTGCCTTCGCATTCTTCAACTCTATCATATCATTGCACATCTGGTTCTCGTGGCGTCGAATGTGCTGGTTTAACTCCTGGATGAATGATGCAATGGATCTATCCTTCTTGGTGCTAACTAACTCCCATTGTTCATCTCGGCATCCGCAAATCTGGTAGATAGTTTCCTTGAGGTCTTCTTGGTAAACTTCTCCAATGCGTCCCATGGTGATATGAGCTGCCATGCTCCTTCCCAGACTCCAGGTTGGTGCATTGAAAACACTATCTATGGGCTTCGTGATTGGCACGAATGTCCTTCCCGGAACATGAGCTTGAATCTTCCAGCGCTCCTCTTCAGGTAGAGTGGCGTTGAAGGTTCCCGTGAAGCTTGGTAATCCAATGTTCAGGTACTTGGAGACTTCCTTCAGGTGAAATCCAAAAGGTGTGCCTTCATCCAGTTGAGCGTACTTAATCTTCGCGTTCGTCATCCTAAAAGAGTAGAAAAGATGAGGAGTTAGAAAATGAGAAGAGAATGGTGACCTATGGCTTTAACTTAGTGGTCGTGTTCTACAGTCAGCGTGTGATCTGATACCATCTCTGTGGCGACCCGACCCGAATGGATCAAGTCTACTGTGCTCCGGTGTCATCCTGGATCAGTAATGCTGACACCACACAGTACATCGAAGGATTTATAGCAGAGTGGCAATCACACACTTATTACATCGTTGTCTCAAAGAGAACTTGTTACAATAAATATGGCTTAAGGCCATCTAATAATGATAACAGTGGAAGACTCGGAAGATAACTGGGTCCATCAACTCCAACGGCATCACTGAGTATAGAACCACGACCTAAAAGCACCTTACTCGTCGTCTGAAAAGTCTGCAACATGAGAAGTTGCAGCCCGAAAACGGGTCAGCACATGGAATATGCTAGCAATGTAACACATAGAGAGTAATGGAATGAAACAGCTATACTATATGCATATATGGCTGGTGGAAAGCTCTATGGTTACAGTTTTGCGTAAAGCCAATTTTCCCTACTGCAAAGGAATAAATTTATTTAACTATCATGGTGGTTGTGAAACATCGAGAATGGTTGACAGCATTCCGATCCCAATTAAGTGAACAATTAAAACCCAACAACATTAATTAGAAGTAACGTGATGAGATTCACATGATATTCAAGTACTAGATACTCAAGTTGTCCATGACCGGGGACACGGCTAATCATGATTAGTTTGTACACTCTGCAGAGGTTTGCGCACTTTTCCCCACAAGACTCGATCGCCTCCGTTTGGTTTCTCGCACTACACGGTGTTTGAGAAACGGATGACCGAGACATAGTTTTTCAGAAGCGCTAGCACCTTACGTGTGGGGTAGACCGTACCACCTACAACCCCTACATCTGATAGTCCACCCCGTAAGAGTTCGCACAACTTAGTCAACTATGCCAGAGCCCATAGTAGCATGTGGCTGCACACAGAAGTTTCTAGCATGAATTATCTTATGATCCCTTTGAGCCTGGGTGGCGGTCCAAAATAAAACAGGCAAGTCCTGATAGACATCAGGTGCCTCAATCCACCCAGATGTGTGTTTAAGTTGCCACCTTAGATAAACCATTAAAATTATCAACTCACATCTGTCATGGATATCACTCACCCAATCCACGTCTACTAGCATAGCATGGCATAATAAGCAAACGTAGAAGTAACTCCCAAAGGTTTCATAATAATACAGGTAATAGGTACTACCTCATCTACTTCCCATCCCTCAATTTAATTAGATCCTAATCATGCAATGTGAGAGGATTGATCTAATGCACTAAAACATGGGTTGCAGAAAAGGTATGATCAAAGTGTTACTTGCCTTGCTGATGATCCGCGAGACCTAGGGTTTCGAAGTAACAAGCGGCGCAATCCGGGTGATCTATCGCAGATAAACAACAAGCACACAATAAGTACTCATCTAATGCATAGGTAAAACTCGAACAAGAGAACGAACCAGAAAGTTCAACTTAAGAACTCCGGTTGCAAAGAAAGAACGAACCGAACAAAGAAACGGAAAACAAACGGCGGAAGAAAACAACTCGGTTCTAGCAAGTTGAAACTAGGTCAAATTTTACTGTAGCAAAGGCTTGTTCAAGTTGATTAGACGGAACGGCGGTTTCGAGACGAAACTCCAGGCGCTTGAATCACCCGATTCCGATAAACGAGCGGGAAGAAAAACTAGAACGAAGATCGGATCTGAGATCGCGATCGCGGAATAAATCCGACGAAAAGAAAGAGACGAATGGTTAAACGAACGGGCGTTCGTTAACAGAGAAAAATCGGTGATCACGTTCGTTGAGACGAACGGTCCGAAAGAAGAACGAAAGCCGATCTAGGGTTTCGGAAAAGAAAACCGCAGCAAAGAACGAAAGAAAACAGGAACGGTTAAGAAAGAACCGGAACGGTTTAGAAGAAAAAATGAACCGAGGGGAGAAAAAGAGACGCGGCGCGGGACAACCTCGGCGAGGCTCCGGCGAACGGCGACGGCGGCGGCTATAGGGCGGCGGCGGCGGCTATAGGGCGGCGGCGGCGGGTGAGGGGCGCGGGGTGGGGCGCGGATAAGGAGGAGAGGGGCTTGGGATTGATGTGAGGAGAGGGGGGGGTTTGGGGTGTATTTATATAGGTGGGGGAGGGGGATTACTTGGGGTAGGGGGCAAGCAAAAGAGGGAAAACAAAACAAGGAAAGGGGGGCTAACCGGCCTAGAGTCCCGCTGGGACTCGGCCAAGGGCGGCGGCTGCCTGCGCCTGGCGCCTGGCGCGCGCGCGGCTGGGGCTGGGGCCTGGCCGGCCGGCCTGCTGGCTGGGCCTTGGCCCAAGGCGTTGCGAAGAATTTTTTTAAATCGGTTTCACGCGCAGAAAAACAAAAAGAAAACTATCTAAACGAACTCCGAAAAATCTAAAGTAATTTTTCTCCGACTCCTAAAAATGAGTCGAACAAAATGAACTTTTCTCCGGGCCTAAAATGCAATTTTTGAAAACACGCATTTTTCCCTATCCAAATAAAATGCGAATAAACTCCGGCAAAACCAAAATTTTGTTTACTCATTAAATCTTCATTTTTCCTAAGTTTGGGAAAAGTCATATTATTTCCCTCTCTCATATTTTGATATTGGGAAAATAATTGAAGATGAAATAAATAAATCAAATGATCCTCTTTTCCAAATTTTGAGAAAACTCTCAAATATGAAAATAACGAAATCTCCAACTCTCTCCGAAGGTCCTTGAGTTGCGTGAAATTTCTAGGATCAACCAAAATGCAAGAAAAATATGTTATGCATGATGATCTAGTGTATAACATTCCAAATTGCAAAATTTGGGATGTTACACGTTATGTTGTGATGCCATGTTGTACATCACATACTTGCATGTTATGCGCACGTGTGACGTGTATTGCTATATGTGGGATCCGACAATCTAGTTGTTTATCCTTGGCAGCCTCTCTTATGGTGAAATGTAGTCTAGTGCTTCCTTGAGCCATAGTAGTCCGCTACAGCCCGGTTCACTACTGCTCAGAACACTTGACTGGCCGGCATGTGTTCCACTTCGTTCCTATGGCTGTCCCTTCAGGGAAATGTCATGCGGTGACTTCCGGAGTCCTGTTAGCCCAGTGCTACAGCCCGGGATTCATACGCTGTTGACCGACATGCTTGATGTGATTCATGTATGCCTGTCTCCATAGGTCTGTGCCGCTTTGGGTTCACGACTAGCCATGTCGGCCCGGGTTCTCTGTCATATGGATGCTAGTGACATTATCATATACGTGAGCCAAAAGGCGCAAATGGTCCCGGGCCATGGTAAGGCGACACCCGTGGGGATACCGTGCGTGAGGCCGCAAAGTGATATGAGGTGTTACATGCTAGATCGGTGTGACTTAGAATCGGGGTCCCGACAATATCTCCTCCTTTGTAACCGACCTTGTGTAACCCTAGCCCCCTCCGGTGTCTATATAAACCAGAGGGTTTTAGTCCGTAGGACAACAGACAATCATACCATAGGCTAGCTTCTAGGGTTTAGCCTCTCCGATCTCGTGGTAGATCAACTCTTGTAATACCCATATCATCAAGAATAAATCAAGCAGGACATAGGGTTTACCTCCATCAAGAGGGCCCGAACCTGGGTAAAACATCGTGTTCCCTGCCTCCTGTTACCATCCGCCTTAGACGCACAGTTCGGGACCCCCTAGCCGTGATCCGCCGGTTTTGACACCGACATTCTTCGCGAAGTGCTTCCTCTTATGTTCACGGGCTTGTCGGCTCAATCGGCAACGGCTCGACTCGAATCGTGTAGAGCTTGTTGCCGCAAGTGGCTTGAGCGTCACGGAGTGTTCTTTCTTGACGTTGTGCCTCAGCATCTTGTGCATTTTGGTGTAGCCGTGCCCGTTCTTCCTCTTCATGTTGGCGTTGTCATTGCCGTTCTCGTGCTAGCACAAAGACTTCTTGGTTGGACGTTGTCGGTGCTCTTGCGAGTCGGTGTCGCGTAGAGGATTGAGGTTTGCTTCATGCTCGTTGCGCTCGGCACGACAAAGAGTGTTTGATGTCGGTGTACTTGAGCCGGAGAGGGTGAAGTTGGAGTGGCGACTTGAACGGCTCCTTCTTGAAGTGGAAGAAGAGCTTTTGAGCAACAAAGCGTGAATCTCGTCCATCCTTGCGTCATTCTCTTGCTTGTGATCGTCGAGTTTGTGGTCGAAGTAGTCCCTTGTATGTTGCTTGGAGAGTCGCAAGTCGGTGGCGAGGTTGTCAATGCGGTCACTCATGGCTTGTTGTTCTTGATGCAAAGCACGTTGTGCACCAAAGAGGTGACTCTTGGTGATGAAGGAGTTCATGTCATCGTCTTGCTCCATGACGAGTGGGTTTGTAGAAGTACTTGGCCTATCCATCATTCCAAGACAAATGTGAGTGCTAGAAAGAGAATAACGAATACCAAATGTACCTTGACCGAAGTTTAAAGTGGATCGATGATCACTCTAATGTAGGACAAGGAAATAGCACGATTGGTACCAATTCTTGTCGATTTCTCACACCTACACAAGTAAAAGCTTATGGTGGAGCTTGGTTAGGATGGTGGCACAAAATTTGATGCAATTTGTAAGTGAGCTTCAATAATGTTGGAAAAGATTCGCAAGATGCAATGTAACAAGTAGACCAAGCATATAAGGTACACGGAAACACACGCGCAAAAAAGATAAGTGGGGTTGTGCAACCAAGGGTGAGCCAAAATGTGGAATCCACAAAAATGCTCTTGTTGCACAACACTAGAGAGACGCTAGCACGATTGCACAATAGGCGGATACAAGAACTTGTGCACAACCTACTTAGCAAAAATGCAACGACTTCTATCCCAAATATGTTCTATGCAAGGTGTTTCTATGATATGATCCAAGATGATCGAGTATGACAATCTTAATGTTGTAAGATGCTATGGTTCTTGCTTAAAAGCTCTTTGCTTATCTTTTCTCTTTGCTTAAAAGCTTGTTTGGCTCTTTGATGTTTAAGCTCTTTTCTCATGAAATGCTTGACGAACCAAGATAGCAAATGAGTATGCGATGACAACTTTGTGACACAAGAGATGATACCAATATATGCAACAATGATGTATGTATGCTATGGGAAGTATGATCACTAATGTGCACAAGTCTCGTTGCCGGCAATACTCAATGGCTAGTCTCGATGGGTAAGAAACGCAAAGTAGTAAGGCTATGATGGCTATCAATGTAGTGGCAAGAATGATATGTCCAATACCAAGATGAGGTTACCGGTCTTGCTTCCGGTATGGTGTCAAAATGGTGGCACGAATACCAAGATGTAGTTGAGGTGGTCGTTGTTGATGACGCTTCCGTGGCGAAGATGAGCGGCGGTGATGTCGTTGTCGAACCGTACCTAGATAGCCGAAACAAAAAAGGATAAGGTACCACAACTCAAATTCTCAAACCTCGAAGTAGCAATTGTGTCGGAGTGTGAAATGGTCCAAAAATGGTTGGGTTGTGCGGAAGTGGTGGAGGTATGCGGAAGTATATATGGTATATGGTGAACACCGGATCAAAATTTGGTGGAAATTGGGATGGTGGATGGATATGTGGCTGCCAGGGGACGGATGTGCGGGTGGAAGGCCGGATGTCCGGGTGGGGCCGGATGTCTGGCCTCTATGGGCCGGATGTCCGGGCTCTGGATCCGGGGACGAACGGGATGAACACCGCATGGGGAGGTTAAATTCGGGTGAAATTCGCAGGAATTGGTGGATGGAAATTGGGGGGAATAAGGATGGGAAGCTAGATCCACTCGAAACAAAGCAAATCAATGGATCCAAACCAACAAAATCTCAACACACCAACAAATCACAAAACAAAATTGGGGCTATTTTTGGTGGGGAATTTTCGAATTAGGATGAAAAACAACAAAACAAGGCTAGAAACACAACGGGGAGGCTCCGAAATCGTGATCAACGTGGATCTGATACCAAGATGATGTAGGGTAGAACCCTAATCGCCCGATCTTTCACGAAAGGAGCGGATCCCGTGAAGAACAAGAGGAACACGAGGGGGAAAATGAGGTAAAAAACAAGGGGAAACACAAGAGGAACACTCAAACTAACAAGAACAAGTCACACATGTGCTAGATTCTCGGATACATAGAACGATACACGGTCCACGGACAACTAGGGACGATACAAAAGGGTAAACGGTTCTTCTCCGTGAGGAGGTCTTGATGTTCTTCCCTAAAGAGAGGTCTTGAATCCGCTTGGGGGGTCTTCTCTGGTGGAGGCTCGAATCTCCGAGGAGAAGGTAACCAAGTGGATGAGCAAAGCTCTCACGCAAAATATGAGCTAATCCTTTGCTAACCCTAGAAAGTTGTACGGGATAGAGTATATATAGTCTAGGGGGGAGAAGGGATACACGGGTCTTGGCCCTTTACTGTGCGCGGACAGGGAGGCCGGACGTCTGGGCGTCGGGCCGGATGTCCGGACGTTCGCGGAGGGCCGGATGTCTGGGCTGTGGGGGCCAGATGTCCGGGCTGGTGAAGCTGTCCATGTTGCTCTCGGGTTCGGTGGTGTACGGATTTCCGGGCAGGGGGGCCGAATGTCCGGGACCTCGGGAAGGGCCGGATGTCCGGGCTTGCGGTCCGGATGTCCGGGGCCTATTGGCACTTGGTGGCTGAGCAGCTGTAGAGGAAGGTGCTCCAGGGGCCGGATGTTCGGGGCCTGGGAGATGTTCTTGGCTCCTTTAGTTGGTTCTCCTCATCCGTGGACTTGGGGACTTGTCCGTCTTCATGCGCATCTTCGGGAGGACCCTCTTGGTACCTAATGATGCACAACATCTCGGACTTAGGTAGTAGCCATGTCTCATGCATAGAAAGTGGAAGTTCGGAGAGGAGTGAGTTCACCTTATCTTTGATGGCTTTGGCTCGGGCGCTTGTCATTGGTCCAAGTGGTGCCGTTGGAGGTGTGGGTGCGTCCATGGGGATGATCTTGGGATACTCCGCATCGGGACTCATCGAGGATAGGCACGTCGTCATGTAGGAGACCTAGCACCAAAGAAGAAAACACACTCGGAGTAGAGGTTAAGTCATTAGAAATCATAGTGGCCTCACATGCAATCTCAACTACCTCACTCACTAAGTGTTGTGACTCACTCACTCCCTCTTGGATGCTCTCAGTCATATGGTTGGTAGAGTCACTCAAATGGCTCTCAACCTCACATAGGATGTGAGGCATGCTCTCAAGTGTGGGGCTAGTGGTGGTCACACTCATCCTCTCATAGGAAATGCTCTCAATGTCATGTAGGGTGGAGTCACTCATGTGGTGGTGGCTCTCCTCACATGGCAATTGGGGCATCTCAATGTCTCCATGCTCAATCATGTCATGGTCGTCGCCGTGGATGAAAGCCGAATATGGCACATCATCATTCTCCTCGAAGACCAAAGATAAGGTCTTATGAGCAGTCTCGTAGGTTGACTTAGAGTATGAGTCCAATATGGGCGCCGTCTTCATGTTGTTGAAGAGGTTCGTGCTCTTCGCCGTCGTCGAAGGGGATGGACCTTGCTCGACCTTCTTGTCGCCGTCTTGTTGTTGGAGGCCCAAATGATTTGGCACCTCGTAGCTCGTCTCCATGACCGAAGGGAAATTCCCATGCTCGACCATCTCCATTGAGGGACTTCCGAAGATGGAAGTGTCTCCCTCGCTCGTAGGTGATCGCCTTGGACTTGATGATGTCGAAGTAGGCGTACTCGTGGGAAGTAGGCGAAGATGCGGTACGTCCAAAGGCGAAGATTCCAAAGTTGTTGTCGAAGTAGCAGCCTTGGGGTCGATGGTGCTGTTCTGTAGAGCCCGTGCGCACGGGGGTGCAGGAGGCCGTGGGCACGGGGTCCCGTGTGCACAGGGGTCCAAGGCCCATGTGCACGGGGGTGGCAGAGAAGCCAACTCTCGTCCCGAGGGTCTCTCTTCATGGTCTTGGCGGTCGCCTCGAAGATGATGACGGTGCGGCGTGGTACTTGCATCGCATGGCCGTAACGAAGACTTGCGACTTGAGCGTCTACGCCATGAAGAGGACGAAGTTGTAGAAGTGCGATTGACCATCATGGTTCGGATATCGTCTTTGAGGGAACTCAAGGATGTGTCGAAGTAGTCCCTTGTATGTTGCTCGGATTGTCGTAGGTCAGTGGCTAAATTGTCTATGCGATCGCCCAAAGCAAGTTGTTCTTGATGCAAATCTCGATGGGCGCCAAAGAGTTGTGACTTGGTGACGAAGTTTGTCATGTCACCATCTTTCTCTAGGAAGAGTGGATTGGTAGAAGAACTCGGCCTATCCATCATGAGAAAGTGGTGGTGAGTAGGAAAAATTAGAGAACAAAACCAAAGTTACCTTTTCCGAAGATTGTGGATGTAAAAAGTACGATCTCACATGATGCTCTAAAAGGGGAACTGGTAACGGGAATTGTTTATCATACCTACAAGTAAAAGGCTTATGGAGGAGCTTGGTTAGGATGGTGGCAAAAATTTCAAGCAAATTTTAGTCCAGATGTCGATAAGGTTGAGAAGATTCACAAAAATGCAAGTAAAAACAAATATATCAAACCCAATGGTATCACTAGGAACACACACACGGAAGATAGATGGGATCTGAACCAAGGGGTGAGCTCAAAATGTGCAACCACGGAAAATGCTCTTGTTGTGCGAATATTAGAGAGACGCTAGCTCGATTGCTCAAATGGGTTAGATACGCATGTGCACAAACCTATAAGAGAAACATGTCGTCTTCAATCCCAACTATGCTACGTATGAGGTGTCAAAGTTGTTATGCAAAAATGGCTCGATGCTATTGCTTACAAGCTCTTTGTTACTCCTCTTTTGCTTGTTTTTTTGAAGCTAGAGCCAAGTATGATATGGGACAAGTATGTAAGATATGCACGGGAGAGACTTATGGCACTAAGATGGAAACAAGATCACTACGGTGCATAGTAGCGTGGCCCGGCAATTCTCAACTTGCTAGTCTCGATGGGTAAGCTACGCGAAATGGCTCGAGTTATCAATGCAAAAGCAAGGGTGAGATGTCGTCACGGTTACTGTCCGATCTTACAGTAAGAATGAAGTTGTTGAAACTGGTGTGGTGTCTGAGTTGATGATCGAGTGGCGGTGATGATGATGCCCAAATGCGCCTAAGTAGCCGAAGCACCTTAGGACACAAGAGAAACCGCGGTCCGAAACTCAAACAACCACGAGAAATAGTGCGGAAGAACACGAGTGTTGGTATGGAAGCAAAATGGTGCAAAACAAAATATGGTCGAAAGTTTCTGGATGGTCCGTGCGCACGGGTTAAGTGAGGCCCGTGTGCACGGGGTCCCATGTGCACGGGGTCTCGAGGGCCCGGGTGCACGGGGTGTGCTGGGAGCGGAAGAAAAACTCCGGATTCGTGGGGATTTTCCAATGTAAGTCAATTTAGAGGGTTTGGAAGGTGGGGAAGCAGGAAGATGGGTAGATCCACTTGCCAAACTCCAAATTCGTGGATCAAAACAACCAAATCTCACAAGATCCAACAAATTGCAAGAAAAAAATTTGGGCTATTTTTGTGGGGATTTTTGAATTTGGACGAAAAACAACAAAATCAAGCTAGCAAATGGGGGGGGGGATGGGACTCCAAGATGTGAATCAACCTTGCTCATGATACCAAATGATGTAGGATGAAATCCTAGAGGGGGATCTTTTCACACTTGGAGGGGGAAAAGGGCAAACTCTTAAGAACACAAAGAGGAAATCACTCAAACAATTCCCCAATTACACATCCACTAGGATAGCAACATAAGATCCACAAGTCACAAACACAATCAAAGGAAAGATACAATGGAAAAGTTTTTCCCACTCCTAGGAGATGAGGTCTTGAAGATAGTCTTCTCCTAGAGGTGGTCTTGAAATCCACTAGGATTCTTCCCAAAGGGGCCTTGATTCCACAAGTGGGAAGGTAGAAGGAGCAAAGCTCACAAACATCTCATCTCATACTTTGCTAACCCTAAACATAGCCCTAGGTACGGTTTATATAGTCTTGGGGTCGAAGTAGATGAAGAGGGGCTCGGATTGGGGATCACTGCCGTCCATCCTAGGAGGCCCGTGCGCACGGGGTTCCCGTGGGCACGGTACAGGCCCGTGCGCACGTGGTGCTCCAGCGCCAGCTCCCTGTGTAGTCCGTGCGCACGGGGTCTTCGAGGCCCGTGGGCACGGGGTCACCTGGGAGGTGCAGAGTTGGTCTTGTTGTACTCCTTCTTCCTCCTTGTGGCCTTGGGGTCCTTCTCCTTGGCCTCCGAGATGCTCCCCAACTGCTTGGTGGCGGTCTTCCTCGTACCTAGTGATGCACAATGATCCAAGGTGAGGTAGCGACCAAGTCCAATAGATAATCATGTAAATCTTGAAGAGGAGCGGGTTCACATTAAGTCCGGTAGGTCCACTTGGAGCTTGATGTGCTATGAAGGTGTACATGGTGATGTCCGTAGGATGCTCCGCATGATCCCCTCCCCCTTAGGAAAGATCCGAACTCGGATCGTAAACCGTATTGCCATGTACACTGTAGGAATAGATGCCTTGTTGCTCGTTGAGGTGCTCAAAATGTTGGTGCTGTGCAACGTGTATGCCTTCCCATGACGAAGATAGCTCGTGATGGTACCACCTTGCAAAACCTTCAAAACAAAAGAACATGATAAGCACTTGGAAAAACCCATGAGGTTAGCGTGAACGCAAAACCTATCATTCGGGAAGGGAAATGCCCAACAAGTGAATTTATCATGTGTATCATAAGGAAGGGCAAGGTAGGGGGACAAGTCGTGGAGGCATATGATGCGAGTACGCCCAACTATAATAAATTCAAGCAAACAACATGCTTCACAAGTAACATGTCATGTGTGTAAATGGTGGGCATATATAACGCACATGACATAACACAAGCATGAGAGCAAGATATGAGCAAAGCATCGTCAATGTATTGGGGAGAGGGTGTATGTAAATAGCAATGGGGTATAATGACTCTCCCAACACAACAAGCATCAAAAGCATTGGGCACAAAGAAATCATGGCAATAGCTATTAGGATCTCCACCAAGCATGCAAATACACATAGAAGTAGTATAATGGTGAATCACATGTAATTGCAAACAAGGGTCACAATTGCATGGCAAAGGCATGTAAAGAGGCATAACATGCAAAGTGAACAAGGTACAATGGGCATAAAGTAACAAGTGATATATAGCCATAGCCTTGTGAGAGCCAAGTAGAAGAGATGCGCATAGTCGTTGCACGAAGAGAATGGTAGGAAGGATAATCCACGGGATCCCAAATCATCGTTGCTCTCAAGAGCTTGTTTCGTCAACTCTTGGGATTGAGAGGTTGACGAGTATACATTTGTACCTACACACAACAAAAACAAAGGGAAAATTGTGTGTGCATGGTAGATGTACACATCATCCATCATGATGCGCACGGGCTTGTGTTGGTTTGCACAAAATATCCAATGCTCAAATAAATGAGTTGCATGATATAGAAATATGTCATCCATCATGAGAGGTTTGTTGTTATGTATAGCATAATGGAGACGCCAAGGATGTAATGCATCACGAACAATATGTAGAGCATTGTTATTCATGGAATGCATATGGTGCACACAAGGGATGTAATC
The DNA here is from genome assembly GCF_003073215.2 of Triticum urartu. Lineage (NCBI taxonomy): Eukaryota > Viridiplantae > Streptophyta > Magnoliopsida > Poales > Poaceae > Triticum > Triticum urartu. Next base: position 323,343,784 of record NC_053023.1, on the reverse strand, counting down.
ATGCGATACACAATAATTTTCATGGCATGGCATATGAGATGAATTGCACAAGTCATGTAAAGGAAGCATGGCAATATCATCACATGAAAAACAAAAGCCAATGACCATCATCTCGTCATCTATGCCATAAGTACAAATGGGATTTATTTGAATGGGGCATGCATAGCTACTATGTTGAGATTGAAATGATGCAATATGGGATACCTCACTCATAGCATATGACAAGTTCAATGGATTTTCAAACATGATGTGACCAAAAGAATTTTCACATGATATCCTATGGAGCATAGCATCACAACTAGGCAACTCAACATGCTCATCATCATATTCATCATAAATAGGTAGCACATCTAAGCATGTAGACGACATAGTATGTGGTGCATCCATAAGGTGATCATCATCATGCAAGCAATCAATGTGAAGATAGTCCACTAGTGGGACAAGAGAAGCACCATCACCTATGTTACCTATGCGGCTCCACTCATGTGGTGTAGGTGAGGTGTCGAAGACCAAGTCATGGTCATCTTCATCATGATGGAACCATGTGGGGGGTGCATCGTATTGCACCATGGCCATCGTCGTCTCCATTGGAGTTATGGACTTGATGTAGGGTAGAACCCTAATCGCCCGATCTTTCACGAAAGGAGCGGATCCCGTGAAGAACACGAGGAACACGAGGGGGAAAACGAGGGAAAACACAAGGGGAAACACAAGAGGAACACTCAAACTAACAAGAACAAGTCACACATGTGCTAGATCCTCGGATACATAGAACGATACACGGTCCACGGACAACTAGGGACGATACAAAAGGTTAACCGGTTCTTCTTCCTGAGGAGGTTTTGATGTTCTTACCTAAATAGGGGTCTTGAATCCGCTTGGGGGATCTTCTCTGGTGGAGGCTCGAATCTCCGAGGAGAAGGTAACCAAGTGGATGAGCAAAGCTCTCACACAAAATATGAGCTAATCCTTTGCTAACCCTAGAAAGTTGTACGGGATAGAGTATATATAGTCTAGGGGGAGAAGGGATACACGGGTCTCGGCCCTTTACTGTGCGCAGACAGGGAGGCCGGACGTCCGGGCGTCGGGCCGGAGGTCCGGGCTATGGGGGCCAGATGTCCGGGCTGTAGAAGCTGTCCATGTTGCTCTCGGGTTCGGTGGTGTCCAGATTTCCGGGCAGGGGGGCCGGATGTCCGGGACCTTGGGAAGGGCCGGATGTACGGGCTTGCGGGGCGGATGTCCGGGGCCTATAGGGACTTGGTGGCTAAGCAGCTGTAGAGGAAGGTGCTCCTGGGGCCGGATGTCCGGGGCCTGGGAGATGTTCTTGGCTCCTTCCATTGGTTCTACTCATCCGTCGACTTGGGGACTTGTCCATCTTCATGCGCTTCTTCGGGAGGACCCTCTTGGTACCTAATCATGCACAACATCTTGGACTTAGGTAGTAGCCATGTCTCATGCATAGAAAGTGGAAGTTCGGAGAGGAGTGAGTTCACCTTATATTTGATAGCTTTGGCTTGGGCTTGTGTCATTGGTCCAAGTGGTGCCGTTGGAGGTGTGGGTGCGTCCATGGGGATGATCTTGGGATGCTCTGCATCATCTCCCCTCCCTTGGGGAAGATCCGTCCTCGGATCGAAATCCTCATCACCATGGTAGGGCGAGAGATCTTTGATGTTGAAGATGTTGCTCACGGAGTGCTTGTCACGAGGAATGTCGATCTTGTAAGCATTGTTGTTGTAGCGTGCAAGCACCTTGAATGGTCCATCCGCGCGTGGTCGAAGTTTGGACTTGCGTTCTTAGGGAAAGCAGTCCTTGCGAAGGTGTAGTGGTTTGTTCAACCGTTGTGTATGACTCCTCTATCGAATTGGCATGGTCGTCCAAGGAGAAGATGACAAACGGTCACTGGAACGACGTCGCACTCCAAGGTGTCTTCGTAGGCACCGATCTTGAAGGAGACTTGTACTCGGTGCTCGACTTGGATAGTGCCGGAGTCACTAAGCCATTTCACTTTGTATGGATGTGGATGCTTCATCTTGGGCAATTGGAGCTTGGAGCAAAGTTCTTCACTTGCGATATTATGACAACTCCCTCCATCGATGATGACCTTGACGGATCGTCCATTGACGCCGGCCTTGGTGTGGAATATGTGGCATCGTTGGTGTTCTTCTTGGTGATGTTGGAGAGTCAAGACTTTGGAGACAACAAGTGCGGGACTTGAGTCTTCATCAGAAAAGACTTGTTCTTCTTCATTGTTCACTTGGCGGTGCATGGCAACTTGCTCGAGGGCCTCCATTTCGCCTTCGCTCATGGAGTCATAAGTGCCATTGTCGTTGAAGACCATGGTTCGCTTGTTGGTGCACTCATAGGACTTGTGGCCTTGGCCTCCGCAAGTGAAACACTTGAACGAACTCGTGTTGATGGTCTCGGCGGTTGGAGTAGATGATGATGAAGCTCTTGGCTTGAAGTTGCTCGTAGGAGGATGGCTTGTAGGTGACGAAGATTTCTTGGAAGTCGACTTGTCGATGTTGGAAGTATAAGGTCTTGTAGTTGGTGTTGGAGTCGTTGAAGCTTGGTTATTGGAGAAGCCGTAGGACTTGGATGAGAACTTGGAATACTTGAAATCATCTTGCACTTGGCTTTCTGCTTTGGTAGCTTGGTGCACTAGCTCGATGAGATATGAGTATGGTTGGAAGTCGGCGATCTCCTTGATAGGGTGATTGAGTCCATTCAAGAAATGTGCCATTTTTTGCTCATCATCTTCCGTGACATTGGCTCTTATCATTGCAATCTCCATCTCCTTGTAGTATTCTTCAACACTCTTTGTTCCTTGCTTGAGTTGCTGGAGTTTCTTGAAGAGGTCGCGGTTGTAGTAGGTAGGTACGAAGCGTGCTCTCATGACATCCTTCATTTGCGCCCAAGTAGTGATGGGTGGTTCACCTCTTGCCTCTCGGCGCTCTATGATTTGTTCCCACCAAATGAGGACATAGTCTTGGAACTCAAGGGATGCATTGCGATCTTCTTCTCTTCTTCAAAATTGTGCAAACGGAAGATCTTGTCAACCTTCAATGCCCATGAAAGGTACTCTTTGGGATCGTTGCTTCCGTTGAACTTGGGCATGGTGAACTTGAGTTTTCCATAACGTTGCTCTTCATTGTGTTGGGGTCGGGGATGATGACGCCCATGTTGTTGATGATTGATCAACTCGTGGTGCTCTTGGCGCGGTGGGTTGTTATCGCCATGTTGTTCTTGTCGTGGAGGATCTCCATTGTCTTCATGCTCTTGATTGACTTGTTGTTCTTGGCGAGCTTGTGGATGAGCTTGTCGAGCTTGAGGAGGAACTTGACGATGCAAACAAACTTGTTCGTGCAGATGTGAGAGCTCGGATAGAAGATCACCCGCAGACCCGGGCATTTCCTCCGCGGGACGACCCGTCAGCATACCTACAGACGTAACGTTGTTAGTCGGCTTCTTCGCCGAACTCATTTAAAAGGATTCATTCAAGCACTTACTGAAAATTCCGCGCCGAATCCACTTATTCTCCTTCTCGGAGTCTGCAAGCTGGGCTCGAACGTCTTTTAGTTGCACGCTCAGCTTGATATTGGCGTCTTGGAGATTGTTTTTCTCCCGCCTAACCTCACTCAGCACGCGTTTGCCAGCCTCTAGCTGTCGCATAACATGCAGGTCCTCCGGATTCATCTGCAACATCTATTGTTAGATCTGCAGCCACGCCGCACACTATATGGTAACCATCATTCTTTAAAGTAAATGTTACCAGCGGGTGACTATTTCGGTTCCTGCAATGCGGCAAAAGCAGCCCACAGTTGGGTCTTGCATTCCTCTAGCTGCTGTGACAGCCTAGTATTCTTCTCTGTGAGAACCTGCACAATAAAGATGATCCTTAAATCAGTTCTGCTAACTGTTTCAAGTCTCAGGGGATACTGATACATATAAATCATCAGATTTACTTACCCGTACATCCTTTACATACTGATCCGTGGCTCTGGCTAGACCATCTTGAGCAGCTCGGAGGTACGCCTCTCCAGAATTGAAGGCATCAAATGCCTCTGGTGAGAAACAAGCGTCACAGAGTATGACCCGGCGGCGCCTATGATTCATGGCTCTTTCCACTTCTGAGTTTGTAGAGGATAATCTATCTGCATCCTTTGTAGGGGGATTATCCGACGCCCGCCCCATATCGGTTTCCGCCTCTATGTCCGGTCTTGGCGCCCGACTGGTGGAAGCATGATTAGTAACATCACCAGACATATTCCGGCGAGCGTTTTTTCTATTAAAGAAACACGGGCGTCATTATATTTCGAGAGAGGCGACAACCACGGAGTGGGGTTTTTTGTCATACCTTTGCGCCGGCGTCTCCGTCCTGACCGCCTTCCTTTTTGGCCTACCCGGCCTCGGTGCCTCTTGTTGGCGAGCTGTTGCGGGTTCGGCAGGGCGTCCCAAATGCCTTCCCTGTAAAAATGCCATGTGTATATGGTGGGTGAAGTGTCTAAAAGGGGATCCTAGTTTTTGGAGTTGGGATTTTTGGTTTTTCTTACGTACGATGCAGGGAGCAGTCCGGGATAGTCGGCCATAATGGCCACCATGGCATCATCGCAGCTTAACTGATAGAACTGCCGGTCTATCAGCTCCATGAATATACCGGATCTTCTTCAAATCCGGAGTCGAGGGCCCGGTCAGGGTCCTTTGGTTGTGGAGAAGGGATGCTGACCTCCTTTATGGCTTTTCGTAGTTCCTTCCGCAAATTGGCAAGGTGAACACTTACGACAAAGAATGCGGGAGAAATGGGAGTAGGAAGATATAACTTACCCAGCTTGGAGGATTGTACATGGAGAATCCATCTCGTGGCTTGATGCGCGTGAACTCCTCTTCCTCACCCTTGAACAATTCGGACAGAATTTTCGCTAAAGCGGCGTTATTGTCCGAACCCTTACGCTCGCAGCGGGTGGCATCATCCGCCCCGTTAAAACACCACAAGGGGTGCCCACGATATTGAAGTGGTTGCACTCCCCGCATTATGCAAATCGACATAACTTCGATTACTGTCAATCCTGATCGAGCCAGTGCTTTAATCCGGTTCATGAGATAGAGGACTTCTCCATTGTCTTCCACCTGGGGGCTCCGTGGGCGCCAACTTCGGCGTTTCTTCAGAGGAGCATTTTTGAACCCAGGAAGACCCCGCCGAACAGGGTCCGGAAGGGGAACGTCCTCCATATAAAACCATTCTGAAGGCCAGTCTTCGGACGACTTCTTCGGGGTACCGGACAGGTATCCGGTATCGGCGATGCGCCATATTTCGGCTCCGCCCACTTGATAAAGTGACCCCCTCTGTGTGCGACGGACGAGGCAAAATAGCCTTTTACACAGCTCGAAGTGAGCCTCATAGCCCGGGAACAACTCGCAGAGGGAAACATAGCCAGCGATATGTAGGATGGAGGCGGGGGTGAAATTGTGTAATTGGAGGCCATAGAACTCCAGGAGCCCGCGGAGGAACGGATGAATCCGAAATCCGAGTCCTCTTAATAAATAGGGAACAAGGCAGACCCGTTCCCCCATAGAGGGGCAGGGAAAGCTCTCCGCTTGCTCCCCGCCATTGTAGGTGGCAAGCCCGGCTCGAACGGGCACCATATACGCCAGAGGGAGAAATCCCTTAATCTGAAGTTTGACTAATCGACTATGCGGGACTGGACACCTCTCCCAATCACCGGGCTTAGGGCTACGGGGGCAGGAGGAGGAGCTGCGGAGGTCGGCCATGCTGGAATGGATCTTCCCGAAACGCGCTCTGATGGATTCTCGCTGGGGGAGGATGGTATGGATTGGATCTAAGGATCCCCATCCCTTTAATATACAATTTATTTATCTAGCTAGGGGGTGAATGTAAAAACGCCCTGGCGCCTCATATTCATTCGACGCATGGGAGATAGCCCTTATTGGGCACAGAAGCCAAGAGGTCCAAACATTTATTGGACCGGACACTGCTTTACAAATGTTTGGAAGATGGAGAAGAACCCGCCTTGCAATGCCGAAGACAACTGTGCGCCGGACTCATTGTCATTGAAGCCTGGTTCGGGAGCTATTGAGGGTGTCTTGGATTAGGGGGTATTCGGACAGCCGAATTATATCCTTTGGCCGGACTATTGGACTATGAAGATACAAGATTGAAGACTTCCTCTCGTGTCCGGATGGGACTCTACTTGGCGTGGAAGGCAAGCTAGGCAATATGGATATGTATATCTGTCACATCCCTAGTTCTGGTATGACCTAGACCAGCTAGCCATTTGTGCATCATGTTTAAATTCCATTTAAATTTGAAATGGGGATTTGTGAAACCCTCAGAATCATATCTGGAAATAATCCAGATAAAAATTTCTCCAAAAAGGTCCAAGAAAATGTTTATGTTACTCTCTAAAAATATTGGTCAGAGGTAAAAATCAAACCAATATTTTAAGGAACTCATAAATATTTATTTTGGACAATTGGAGTTAATCCAGTAATTATTTGCGTTGGATAAATATTTATATATATATATATGAAATATTGTCCAATAATTGTGAATTTTGGTGAGGGGCTTTGGATTAATCCCTTAGGCCCCTTCAAAAATTGTCAGAATTAAATAAAATGATTTGGTATTTTTATCAAATCAAAACAAATGTCAGAAAAATAGAAAAGAAAACAAATAAAGGAAAAGCCTACCTGGACCTTACCTGCAGCCTGGCAGCCCAGTGGCCCAACAGGCCGGCCTAGCTGACTGGCGCTGCCAGTCGTCGTCTCCACCGCGCCAGAAGGACGCCGAGCGCGTGCTCGCCGCGCGCGAGCACACGCCAGCCACCTCCTGCTTCCCCGCTCGCTGCTGGAGGCCCCCGACGACACCACGCACCCCCCTCGGCCCTCTCTCACTCCCTCGAGCTCTCTCCTCCCCCCTGGTGCTCCCTCTCCCGTTTGCCCAAGCGCCCGCCGCCGCCACTTGCTGCTGCCGCAGCCACCACCTCCCCCTCACTTCTTTGACGTGCCCACGAGCTTCGCCTCGACTACGTCTTCCTCTCCACCGAGCAGCGCCTCGCCGGAGGCCCTCCATCAT
>NC_053023.1:323322460-323335694 GCF_003073215.2 Triticum urartu | reverse complement strand
ATGAACCTAAATTCTGAACAGCCCGAGCACCAGCCGCATTGGTCCTCAGTCCAATAGTGGACGGCTTTCGTCTTACCAAGGTACTCATGGACGGCGGCAGCGGATTGAACCTCATTTATGAGGAAACCCTTCAAAAAATGGAAATAGACTGGAACCGCATTGAGCGAAGTAGCACAACCTTTAGAGGAATAATCCCCAGTCGGGAAGCGCGCTGTACCGGAAAAATCACACTAGATGTGGTGTTCGGCACGCCGGATAATTACAGGTCCGAAGAGGTCACGTTCCAGGTGGCTCTGTTCAGCAGCGGTTATCACGCTCTGCTAGCGCGGGAAGCGTTTACAATCTTCCAAGCAATACCCCATTACAGGTACATGAAGCTCAAGATGCCCGGGCCTAACAGGATCATCACTCTCTCTAGTGATCCAGACATAGCACTCCGCACCGAAAACAAGACAGCCGCACTGGCCCTTGAGGCACTATCCGAAGCCCTAGCGACTGAGGAGCTGAGTGCGCTGTGCTCTACGGTGAATAGGGACGATGTGGTACTCGACAAAAGATCCAAGTCCACCTCCTTTAAACCGGCGGACGAAATAGTCATATTCCAAGTCCATCCAACGGACCCCAATAAAACAGCTTCCATCGGGGCATAGTTAAACCCTGATGTCAACGCCGCATTGCGAGAGTTCCTACGAGAGAACTAGGACATTTTCGCCTGGCACCCTTCAGACATGCCAGGAATCCCACGCAGGCTGGCCGAGCACAGCTTAAATATCCAAACAGGATTCAAACCTGTCAAACAGGCTCTTCGGCGTTTTTCCGAACCTAAGAGACAGGCCATGGGAGAGGAGCTAGCAAAGCTATTGTAGGCCGGATTCATCAGAGATATAAAACATCCAGACTGGCTAGCAAACCTGGTGATGGTACCAAAGAAGGACAAATCCTGGCGCCTGTGTGTTGATTTTAAAGACCTTAACAAGGCTTGCCCAAAGGATCCCTTCCCCCTCCCCCGCATCGATCAAATTATCGACGCTACCGCAAGACACGATTCGTTGTGTTTCCTCGATGCATATTCTAGCTACCATCAAATCAAGATGGCAGAACCAGACCAAGCTGCAACGGCATTTATCACACCATATGGGCCATTCTGCTTCAACACGATGCCCTTCGGGCTCAAAAACGCCGGCACAACATATCAGCGCATGATTCAGACATGTCTGGCAAGCCAAATCGGCAAAACAGTGGAGGCATATGTAGATGATGTGGTCATCAAAACAAGACATGTTGAATCTCTAGTAGACGACTTGAGGCTCACATTTGATAACCTCCAAACATACGACATCAAGCTCAACCCAGAAAAATGCGTTTTCGGCGTTCCAGCCGGAAAGCTCTTGGGCTTCATTGTATCCGGTAGAGGAATTGAAGCAAATCCAGCCAAGATCCGAGCTCTGTCGCAACTGGATATCCCAAAGGACCTCAAACAAATACAAAAGTTAACCGGATGCGTGGCGGCTCTAAGCCGCTTTATCTCCCGCTTGGGAGAAAAGGCCCTACCCCTTTACCGCCTCCTTCGGTGCACCGAACACTTCAAATGGACGGACGCAGCCACGGCCGGACTTGATGAAATAAAAGCCATACTGGCAACAAACCCAGTCCTGGCCGCGCCAAACATTGGCGAACCAATGCTATTATACATTGCAGCAACACATCAGGTTGTAAGCGCAGTGCTCGTCGTCGAACGTGAAGCGGACGGACACAAATTCCGCCTTCAAAAGCCGGTCTATTATGTGTCCACTGTCCTCACTCCCTGCAAATCACGGTACCCGCATTATCAAAAGATTGCGTACGCGGTATTCATGGCATCCCGGAAGCTACGACACTACTTTCAAGAGTGTTCAATAACAGTAGCCTCGGAAGTACCACTTCACGGTATTATAAACAACCGTGACGCAACGGGCCGGATTGCAAAATGGGCCATCGAGCTCCTCCTGTTCGACATAACTTATAAGCCACGACGAGCCATCAAGTCACAAGTCTTGGCCGACTTCGTCGCAGAATGGACGGAGGCCGAACTCCCTAAAGAGTTCGGCACATATTCAAATTGGATCATGCATTTCGACGGCTCCAAGATGTTGGCCGGACTGGGGGCTGGCATCGTTTTGACGTCCCCCACAGGAGACACAGTTCAATACGTACTACAGATTATGTACACGGACTCCAACAATGCAGACGAATATGAGGCCCTTTTACATGGTCTCCGGATGGCAGTATCCATGGGCATCCAATGCCTAGAGGTGCGCGGGGACTCGAACCTCGCAATATCCCAAATAAATGGAGACTTCGATGCCAAGGATCCAAAAATGGCAGCTTACCGCAACGTCGTCCTAAAAATGTTAGCTCAGTTCGAGGGGCTTGAATTTCACCATATAGCCCGGGAAAATAATCAGGCGGCAGATGTCCTGGCATGCATCGGCGCAAAACGCGATGTAGTCCCCCCCAACATCTTCTTGGAAAGGTTGTTCAAGCCATCCGTAGCATGGGAAGGGGAGCCGAACAATAACAGCCCGGACCCAACCGCTCTGCCCGACACCGAACATTCTGACACAATCGGAGGCTCTGCCAATGAAATAACACCTTCAACCCACGTAATAATGGCCGTCATCGCCTCGTGGATAGAACCATTCCTCGCCTACCTTACTAGGCAGGAACTCCCCGAGGACCAAAATGAGGCACGCTGCATAGTGCGGCGATCCAAAGCCTACCGAGTCCATGAGGGAGAGCTTTATAAGAAAAGCACTACTGGAGTCCTTCAAAGGTGCATCTCCGAAGAGGAGGGGCGGAATCTCCTGGCTGAAATTCATGCCGGACTCGACGGTCATCACATTGCAGCCCGGTCCCTTGTAAGCAAGGCCTTCCGTACAGGCTTTTATTGGCTGACGGCCCGGGCAAACGCTCAGGACTTAGTCCAACGATGCACCGGTTGCCAGCTCTTTGCAAACCAAAGCCATATGCCACCCACCGCCCTCCAAACCATCCCCATTACTTGGCCCTTCGCGGTCTGGGGGCTTGACATGGTTGGACCCCTTAAAGGCGGAACCCACAAGCAAAAATACTTACTGGTCATGGTGGATAAGTTCACCAAATGGATAGAAGCCAAGCCTGTTAAGACGGCCGAATCCGGACCGGTGATAGACTTTGTATCCAGGGTTGTACACCGTTATAGCGTCCCCCGCAGCATCATCACTGATAACGGCACGAACTTCATGGCCGACGAGGTAAAACTCTGGTGCAAAAACATGGGCATAAAGCTCGATTATTCTTCCGTCTATCACCCACAAACTAACGGCCAGATCGAACGTGCAAATGGTCTTATCATGAGCGGCATCAAACCCAGATTAGTGCGGTCCCTCAAGGAATCTAACACGCACTGGGTAGAGGAGCTTGACTCCGTACTCTGGGGCTGCAGACCACGCCGAATCGCACCACCGGATACACACCATTCTTTATGGTGTATGGCGCAGAGCAGTTTTGCCTTGCGACATAATTCATGACTCACCTCGAGTGCGCATGTACGAAGAAAGAGAAGGCGAGCTCGATCGGCAGGACAGCTTGGACGCATTGGAGGAGGAGCATGACGTGGCAAAAGCCCGTTCCACATTCTATCAACAGCAGGCTCGAAGATACCAAAGCAGAGAAGTACGGGCCAAAAATTACAACGTTGGCGAATTAGTTCTATGACTACCGGACAAGAAAAAGGACAAACTCAAGCCCAAGTGGGAAGGTCCCTTCATAATTGACCAAGTCCTGACTGGTGGAGCGTACCGCCTGCGGGATGCATCGGATAACCGACTCGAGCCAAACCCATGGAACGCAGCCCGTCTCCAAAGATTCTATGCCTAGCGCCGGACTCTATGTTCGTCTCCTTCCTCTGTCCATTTTTTATATATTTTCTGTCTTACATTTCTCTTCTTCTCTCTCTCTCTTATAGTCTTTAAAGGCTCATAAAATGACGCGCTATCCGCGCTCATTAAACCTGGGGGCTTCTTTAAACAGAAGCTTATTCATACGGGCTTCATGCCCAACACATGTGTCACACTTCCGCATGTACCTTTTATTCACCATTATATGCATCGATATGACTTAAGTTTTGGCCAAGCTGGGTTGCCTGGCTCCTGTGCTTACCCCTACGTTCCCGATTGTTTGGCTAGGTGGTAAAGGGAGCACCTCTGCGATTGTTACTGCCGGGTCAGCCGGACGTGTACCTCAGACTGGGTGAAGCCGAAAGCTAGCGTTCTTAAGGGAATATTCGGTCGGTGAACTAAAGATGATCTTTTTTATTTTTATCTATACGCCCCCAGATGTTTTTTTTGTGTTTCTTTTCGCAACATGGACATGCACCTTAGGGCATGCCTCCCAGGGAAAGGAACCCCTAACGGAACTATTCTCCCTGGAAGATGTTTCTTACTAACCACGTAATATAACATGCCTAGTCAGGCACTTGTCTGTTCACGCCCCAATGACCCCTACGCCTGGTCTCCATGCATTCCCCGGTTCCTATATAACCGCATGGGAATTTGGACACACTTCGGACCGCTAGGTCCCGAGGCTGAAGCAAAAAGGTCGGCCATGACAAATGATCTACAATCCGGCTAGAAGGCATTATAAATGTCAATTAAATTACATAGTCATTTTGACTGGTTGTATTCCTCTTCAATACCATCTAACAGGCTGTCTAATTTATAGTCCTGCTGGGAATACTTTGCGGCCAACTCTACTTGGCCGTATACTAAGCTTACAGGGATCTCCTTCCCATCGGGCCCTACAGGACCGACCTCGGCCATGTGGTTGTGGTCAGCCTTTGCATACCGCGTCTTCACCATGGCCCAGGCCTCCCTAGCGCCTTGACGGCAGGTTGATATCTTCCACAATCGGAAGCGCCACCGTGCTCCCTTTAGCTTCTCCGCAAGCTCTCCAAGACCTTCCGGCATGGAGAAGGATGGCCACAGGGCCTGGGCGACGCCTTGCATCGCCTGCCGAACTCGATCAAGCAGTTGCGAGACCTCGGGAAGAAGGTCACCCGTAGAACCGGGCATCTCCTCTACAGGACGACCTGTTAGCACACCTACAGACATTTCTCTGTTAGTCGACTTCCCCGCCGAACTTTCTTTCAAAAGGTTCGTTCAAGCACTTACTAAATATGCCGTGCCGAAGCCCCTGATTCTCCTTCACGGAGTCTGACAGCTGGGCACGAACATCTTTCAGCTCGATGCCCAGCTTGGTGTTGGCATCTTGGAGATTGTTCTTCTCCACCATCACCTTTATCAGCACCCTCTCACCAGCCTTTAGCTGGCGTAGGAGGTGTTGCCTTTCCGGATTCAATCCAGCACCGTCTACAATTTCATTTGTCAGATTCGCACCAAAGCCGTGCTTCGCAAAATACTTATCTTTTGAAGTGTATATTACAAGAGGGGGTCTCCTTAGGCTCCCCTGCCATGGCTAGTGCGCCCTCCAGTTGGGCTTTGCACTCTTCCAGCTCCTTGGACAGTAGGGAATTCTTTTCTGTAAGAACCTGCATATCAAATGATCCTTAAATTAGTTATTCTAACTGTTTCAAGTCTCGGGGGCTACTGCTATATATATAATTACCAAAATTTTCTTACCCGTATGTCTTTTACATATTGCTCCATGGCTCTGGCTAGACCATTTTGAGCGGCACGGAGGTGCGCATCTCCCGAGTTGAAGGCATCTAACGCCCCTTGGCGAAACAAGCGTCGCGAAGAATTGTCCGGCGACGCCTGTGGTTCATGGCACTCTCCACCTCAGAGTTGGTGGCATAAAACCTGTCCACATCCTCCGTCGGAGGAGCGTCTGGCGCGCGCCTTGCATTCGCCTCCGCCTCCGGACTAGGCTTTGGAGCCTGGCTGGTGGAGGCGTGATTGGCAGCCTCTCCAGGTATAGTCCAGCGAGGTCTCTTTGTCCTGAAGAGAGCACGAGTGTCAATGTGCCTCGAAGGTATAACACCTGGGATAAGGGGGCGCGCCATACCTTTGCGCTGACGCCTCGGTCCGGACTGCACTTCTTTTCGGCCCACGGGGCCCTACGGCCCCTCGTTGGCTTGTCGCCGCAGGTTCGGCCTTCCGCCTTAAAAACCTCCCCTGCAAAGTTCGGTTGCAATCAGGAAACTGAACACGAGTGGGCGGACACCTATTCGGGGTACTGGGACTTCGATCTCAGGTACCTGGGGCGTCAGGATTAGCCCTGGGTAATCGGCCGTAATGGCCACCAAGGCGTTGTCCTCGCTCAATTGATGGAACACTCCATCAATCAGCTCCACAGATATGTCCGGATCCTCTTGAGAGGCCGGGTCGAGGGACCGTCCTGGGTCCTCGGGTTGTGGAGGAGGGCTGCTTATTTCCTTAACAGCCCGGCGCAGTTCCTGCGTTAAAGTCGTCAGACTGAATATTTAACAATGGGAATACAAAGGATGGACAAGTAAATACGGCCGCTTACCCAGCTCGGGGGATTGTGCATGGAGAATCCACCCTGAGGGTTGACGGAGAAATTCCTCCTCTTCTCCCTTATACAAAGTGGACAAGATCTTTAGTAGAGCGGCAGCTGAATCCGGCCCCTTACCGTAGCGGGTGGCGTCGTCCTCCCCGTTGAAGTCCCACATGGGGTGGCTTCTATACTGAAGCGGCTGCACCCCCCGCATAATGCATTCGGCCATAACCCCGATCATGGTTAGTCCGTAATGGGCTAACAATCTTAGTCGCCCATCAGGTAAATGATGTCCCTGTCACTTTCCCTCTGGGAGCTCCATGGGCGCCAGCTTAGGCGCTTCTTTAAGGGACCACTATTGAATTCAGGGAGGCCGATCCGGACAGGATCCGGCAGTGGGACGTCTTCTATATAGAACCATTCCGAGGGCCAGTCTTCGGACGCCTTCTTTGGGGTTTCGGACAGATATCCGGTCCCGGCGATGCGCCACACTTCGGCTCCGCCCACTTGATACATTGACCCCTTCTTGGAACGGGGCACGAGGAAAAATAGCTCCTTCCACAGTCTGAAATGAGCTTCAACACCCAAGAACAGCTCGCAGAGGGCTACAAAGCCCGCGATATACAATACTGAGGCAGGCGTGAGATGATGTAGCTGGAGGCCGTAGAACTCCAGCAGCCCCCGGAGAAATGGGTGGATTGGAAATCCAAGCCCCCTTATTAAGTAAGGTACAAGGCACACCCGCTCTCCTTTGGAGGGATTAGGGGCATTCTCTGCTTGCTCTCCGTCGTTGTAGACAGCAAGACTGGCTCGAACCGGGACCATATAGGCCGGGGGGAGAAATCCCTTGGTCTGGAGCGTCACTAGCTCGCTATGCGGGATGGAACATCTCTCACAATATCCAGGCTTGGGGCTGGAAGGGCGAGGGGAGGAGTTGCGACGGCTGGCCATGGTGGAATGGACCTCTGTCGGATGCGCTCTGATGAACACTCGCGGAGGGGAGAGGTGTGGATTGGATCTAAATCCTCGACCCCTTAAATAGGGCAGCTCATTTACGCGGCTAGGGTAAACACTCAGAATTTTCATATTCGTTTGACACGTGGGAAGCGGCCATTATTGGGCGTAGAAGCCAAGGAGCGCAACATCTACAAGAAACCGGACTTTATTCAAACAGGTACACGGAATTTGGAGGAGAACCCGCCTTGCAATGCCGGAGAAAATCTGCGCGCCGGACTCATCGTCATTGAAGCCTGGTTCGAGGGCTACTGAGGGAGTCCTGGATTAGGGGGTGTTCGGATAGCCGGACTATACCTTCAGCCAGACTCCTGGACTATGAAGATACAAGATTGAAGACTCCGTCCCATGTCCGGAAGGGGACTTTCCTTGGCGTGGAAGGCAAGCTTGGCGATAGGATATGAAGATATCCTACCATTGCAACCGACTCTATGTGTAACCCTAACCCTACTCCGGTGTCTATATAAACCGGAGGGTTTTAGTCCGTAGGACAACATACACATCAACACATACCATAGGCTAGCTTCTAGGGTTTAGCCTCCTCAATCTCGTGGTAGATCTACTCTTGTACTACCCATATCATCAATATTAATCAAGCAGGACGTAGGGTTTTACCTCCATCAAGAGGGCCCGAACCTGGGTAAAACTTCGTGTCCCTTCTCCTGTTACCATCCGGCCTAGACGCACAGTTCGGGACCCCCTACCCGAGATCCTCCGGTTTTGACACCGACGCTCCCCTTCAGCACGGCGGGCCTGTTTGGTGAACTGAAGAGCAAGTGGGGGCTGCGCGGATGGCTCAGCTACACGCCTCTCCGCAACAATCGCTTCATCTCGAATTCGAGCATGAGGGTGATCGTCGGCACGTCCTGGAGAACGGCCCTTGGACACACCGTAAGGATGCATTCCTCATTGTTCCCTTTGATGGACAGGGCAAGGCGTCGGACGTGCCGGTGAACGTCATGTGAACGTCGTGCCAACCTGGGCACGCATCTATGATATACCACCTCTCATGCTCTCGGAGGAGATCGGATGGGCGCTGGGTGGCCTTTTGGGGAAAGTGTTGAGGGTAGATGCTGATAAGTTTGGGAACATTATTTCTGAATTTCTCCGTGTACGGGTAGAACATGATGTAAACACTCCTCTCCTGCGTGAGATCAGTCCTAGAGAGTTAGGGGTGGAGAAACAGATGGACCTAGAGGTCAAGTATGAGAGAGCCCCCCGATTTTGTATGTACTGTGGGCATGTAGGACATGGGGAGAGGGATTGCAGGCTGCCAATAGATGATCAAACAGTGCGGTTCACAGGTGCGATGAGAGCATCGCCCTACAAATCAAGCAAGAACAAGGGAGGATTCGTGGTACCAGATGCGTGCAGTGCCAGACGGTTCTTGCACTTTGGGTCCGAGCTGGATGGGGAGGCATGGACAGCACCGGCCAAGTTGGCCTGGGAGAAACTTGGCAGGGACAAGAGGGTAGTGCACGCTCGCTCACAGGAGATGGTAAGGTACAGGGATATTTCTAATGATGTATTGCTTGACCCGGCTATACAAGCGACGATCGCCGTGGTGAGCGCTGTTAGAGTGAGTGAAGGCCACGGACAGGAGGGTGCAAGGAAAACAAGCATCGGCGAGAACACCGCGACGGCCCCGACACAACCCGTGCTGACCACAGCCTCTACTCCAACCATGGCCTGGGCTGGCGCGAACACTGCACCATATACAACTCCGGTTACCGGGGCGGGGGGCGACATCAACAAAACCCCGCTCGCTCACACCATTGCGGGTGCAGCGACCCCTCCTTATCCGCCAGGTTTTGGACCGAACACGGTCAAGGTCTCACCCGTCGCTGTTGTTGTTGTCATTCCAGGAGACACGGGGGCGAAGACAGGGAAGCTGCAGGTTTCATATGAAGCGGGCAAGGTGGATGGCTTGTCTGTCCAAGACAGAGAGGAGACTGTCCAGATCAGCGATACTGAGAAGACACATGATACAGGTGTAACCACCCCGGATATGACTTTCCCAATATGTATTCCAACTCTTGCCGTTTCCGGCCTTAAGTTATTTTATTTTCTCGGGTTCAGGTTTTGTCTCCGTGTGTTGTTGTCGTCGTCATGCATCTCATATCATGTCATCATGTGCATTGCATTTGCATACGTGTTCATCTCATGCATTCGAGCTTTTTCCCCGTTGTCCGTTTTGCCATTCCGGCGCTTCGTTCTCCTCCGGTGGTCATTTCTACCTTTCTTTCGTGTGTGGGATTAAACATTTCCGGATTGGACCGAGACTTGCCAAGCGGCCTTGGTTTACTACCGGTAGACCGCCTGTCAAGTTTCGTATCATTTGGACTTCGTTTGATACTCCAACGGTTAACGAGGGACCGAAAAGGCCTCGTGTGTGTTGCAGCCCAACACCCCTCCAATTTGGCCCAAAACCCACCTACTCTCCATCATCTAGAGCGTTCGATCACGATCGCGTGGCCGAAAACCGCACCTCATTTGGACTCTCCTAGCTCCCTCTATGCCTATATAATAGAACCCCCCGAAATTCGGATCCCCTTCTCCCCCGAAACCCTAAAATCGCCCCTCCGCCGACGGACATGTCCGCCGCCTAATTCGGACACATTGCCGCCGCCGCCTGCAGCCAACCGGGGCGCGCCATGTGGCACGGGCGCCCCACATCGCCGCCTCCCAGCCGCCAGCCCGCGAGGCCCGGGGCCGGCCCTCTCCTCCGCCCGACCGGGCCTCGAAGCCCCCGTGCCGTGCCGCTTTCCTCCTCGGCTCCGACCGCCGCATCCGCCATTCGCCGGCGCCGCACCACCTCGCCGGCGCGAGGTCCGGCCGGAGGTCCCCGCCGGCGTTCCGCCGCGGCCGAACCCCGCCAACGCCGGCCACCGCAATCGCCACCATCGCCTGGTCTTCTTCCTCCCTCCTCCTCGACGTCCACTCCGTCCCGGCGTCCTCGAGCTACTCCGGCGAACTCACCTCCGATTCCGGTGAACCTCGGGAGACGTGCCAGATCTGAGATCTAAAACTTGCGGTTGACTTTCTTTGCCTGAAACCCTAATAATGTGCTCCTGTTCATCGTGTCGTAACTTTGCATCCGTAACTCCGTTTTGGCATATAGCATATCAAAATGTTCGTCTCAGAGAGTACATCATTTCATTCCATTGCATCATTTTCATTTGAGTTCATCTTGATGCCCGAAATGCTGTTAGAAGAGTGCTACTTGAGATAATTGTCAGATCTGCTGCTCCATTTAGATTTTGTCATTTTTGCCATGATTATTGTGTGCATGATATGCCCATGAGCTCTACATATGTTTTGTTAAGGGTTTTGCCATCTTTCCAGAGGTGCAACCCATGTATTTTTGTGATGTGTGTGGTGACTAGCACAAGCTTGCAAAGTGAGGCACTTGGTAATGCTGATTTCAGGGACTTAGCATTTCCACTAAGTCCTTGAGCTGTTTATCTCATGTTGCCATATGTTCATGTTGTTTCCTAGTGATCCGTGCCTCTTTTGAGGATGATCAGTAAGGATGTTTTGTTAATCTTGTATGCTCTATCCATCCATGTCTTTGTTTGCAATTATGGAGCACCCTAGCTTGAGTCAATCGAGCTCTACTTTTGCTACTTCGTGAATCTGGGCAGATTGTCTACTTGTTAGCGATTTTGCCAGGATGTTGTAGTTGATCCGTGCATGCTATGCTATTGTTCTTGCCATGTCTAGCTTGCATTTTGTGTATTCTTGATGGGTGTATGCTTAGCTTGTCATGACTTGCTCTGTAGTGAGTGCATCGAGCTCGTAAACATGCCTACTTGATATCTGTTTCAGCATGCTCCAGTTTTCACTAAGTCTGAGAACTGATTATGTTTTTGCCATGTTCACATGCTTGCAATTGTATTTTCTGATCCCTTTTGGCTCAAGGTCACTAAGGGACTTTTGTTAAGCTCTTTGAGTAGCTCCATGCCATGCTTTACTTTGCCATGTTAGGTCCTGTAGCATATAGTTTTTGCTCCGAAAGTGTACCTGATCTGAAATTCCAGACAAGTGTTAATTTCACTAAGTCTGAAATCTGTTTACCATATGCATTTTTGCCATGCTTGTTTGAACCTGTTAATGGATGAATTGGCCGTAGCTCAGTGCTAGACTTTTGTTAAGCATCTTTGAATGCATCCCTGCCATGTATTTTTGATGCCATGTTTGGGTGCTGTAGCATGTTCATCTTGTTGCATTTAGATGGCTACTTGCTGTAAATCGTAGAACGTGGTCATATTTGAATTGCTTGCCATTTCCAAACCGTAACTCCGATTCCGGCGTTCTTTATATCGTTTTCAAGCGATTTCATCTCATCTTTCCAGTGGCACACTTGGATTCCAGTTGAGGCCAGGTTCATGCATCCTTGTCAATCTTGCATATGCATCCCGCATCGCATCCCGCATAGCATACCATCCTTGCATCATATTGTTTGATCCTTGCACGTGGTTGATTGTGTCCTTGTTGCTTGTTTGTCTTGTTTGGGTAGAGCCGGGAGACGAGTTCGCTAACGAGGAGCCCGTTGAGTTTGCTTTCGAGGATCCAGTCAACTCTGACAACTTTGCAGGCAAGATGATCATACCCTCGAAATCACTACTATCTTTGCTTTGCTAGATGCTCGCTCTTTTGCTATGCCAATGCTACGATGCCTACCACTTCCTTTCAAGCCTCCCAAATTGCCATGTCAAACCTCTAACCCACCATGTCCTAGCAAACCGTTGATTGTCTATGTTACCGCTTTGCTCAGCCCCTCTTATAGCGTTGCTAGTTGCAGGTGAAGATTGGAGACCGTTCCTTGTTGGAACATTTATTTACTTTTTGGGATATCATTATATTGCCATGTTATCTTAATGCATCTATATACTTGGTAAAGGGTGGAAGGCTCGGCCTCTCGCCTAGTGTTTTGTTCCACTCTTGCCGCCCTAGTTTCCGTCATATCGGTGTTATGTTCCCGGATTTTGCGTTCCTTACGCGGTTGGGTTATAATGGGAACCCCTTGACAGTCGGCCTTGAATAAAACTCCTCCAGCAATGCCCAACCTTGGTTTTACCATTTGCCACCTAGCCTTTTCCCTGGGTTTCGGACCTCAAGGGTCATCTTTTTTAAACCCGCCCCGGGCCAGTTGCTCCTCTGAGTGTTGGTCCAACCTAGGCACCGTGCGGGCCGTCCCTTGCAACTTGGGTTACTTGGCTCCCGTACGCTTAGCTTATCCGGTGTCGCCCTGAGAACGAGATATGTGCAGCTCCCTATCGGGATTTGTCGGCCAATGGGTGGTGTTTCTGGACTTGTTTTACCATTGTCGGAGTTGTCTTGAAGAACCGGGATACCGAGTCTGATCGGAATGTCTCGGGAGGAGGTCTATTCCTTCGTTGACCGTGAGAGCTTGTCATGGGCTAAGTTGGGACTCCCCTGCAGGGATTTGAACTTTCGAAAGCCGGCCCGCGGTTATGGGCAGATGGGAATTTGTTAATGTCCGGTTGTAGATAACTTGAACCTTAACTTAATTAAAATGAATCAATTGAGTGTGTTACCGTGATGGCCTCTTCTCGGCGGAGTCCGGGAAGTGGACACGGTCTTGGAGTAATGTTTGCGCAGGTTGCTCTCTAGTTTCTTGCTCGCGCTTTGCCTCCTCTTCTTGCTCTCTTTTGCGAACAAGTTAGCCACCATATATGCTAGTTGCTTGCTGCAGCTCCAC
>NC_053023.1:323303876-323321460 GCF_003073215.2 Triticum urartu | reverse complement strand
GCTTCCTCCTCCTCCGTTCCGTCAGCCGTATCAGCAGCAAGAGCAAAGGTGGCAGTGGATCTTCCCACCCACCCAACCCTGGCTTTCAGAATAAGACTTCGTCTCAAGCTCCAAGATCGAGTGCTCCGTATCACTGTCCGCTTTCAGAGGTCACGTGCAACAAGTGCCAACAGAAGGGTCACTATGCCAACAAGTGTTTCAACCAGAGGCGTCCTCCTCCTCCTTTCAGATCGGCAAGTACAGCTGTGGTCAAGCATAACCCCAAGCATGCCAAGGCCAATTTGCTGAACGCAGCTCAGGCAGAGGACTCGCCAGATGTGATGTCATCATGGGTAACCTTCCTGTTAACGATGTTCCTGCAAAAGTTCTTTTCGACACTGGTGCATTGCTTTCTTTTATTTCAACTCCATTTGTGGCCAAGCATGATTTTGTGACCGAAAGGATTCCTGTTCCGTTGAAGATTGTGTCTCCGGGCAAGCAAATGACTTCTAACAATTGCGTTCCGGATGTCTCTATCACGTTGGGCGATTACAAGTTTCTCTCTTCTCCGATGGTCCTTGGCAACTCAGATATTGATCTTATTCTCGGAATGGATTGGCTTACTAAGCACAAGGCACATCTTGACTGTGCAGCCAGGCAGATTCAATTGACTCATTCGTCTGAGGATGTAATTGTGTTTGCCGCTCGGGATAATACTATCCGTCTGTTTTCTCTCAATGAGAAGGCTGAAGATGCTATCTCGCAAATTCCAGTCGTTTGCGAATATCAAGACGTCTTTCCAGAAGAGCTTCCAGGAATGCCTCCGCACCGGCCAGTTGAATTCGTTATTGATCTTGAGCCCGGCACGGAACCTGTGTGCAAGCGTCCTTACAAGCTCGGACCTGAAGAGTTGAAGGAGCTGAAGAAGCAACTCGATATTCAAGAAAGAATGGTTCTCATCCGGCCTAGTTCTTCTCCGTGGGGTTGTGGTGTTCTTTTTATGAGGAAGAAGGATGGAACGGACCGACTTTGTGTTGATTACCGTCCATTTAACAAGAAGACCATCAACAACAAATACCCACTTCCCAACATCAACGAGCTGTTCGAACAACTCAAAGGTGCCCAAGTATTCTCCAAGATTGATCTCCATATGGGTTATCATCAGATTCGTATCCGTGAGCAAGATATTCATAAAACGGCTTTCAGGACAAGCTATGGTTCATATGAATACACTGTCATGTCTTTTGGCCTCGTCAACGCTCCTCCCGACGTTCTCTCGCATGATGAACTTCATCTTCAACGCCTACACCAATGACTTTCGTTTTGGTCTATCTCGACGACATTCTGGTTTTCTCGAAGAACAAGGAAGATCATGCCAAGCACTTGCGTTTGGTGCTTGATAAGCTCAGGGAACATCAGTTCTACGCCAAGTTCTCCAAGTGCGAATTTTGGCTCGATGAGGTTCTTTATCTTGGTCATATCATCTCTGCCAAGGGCATTGCCGGTGAATCCTGAGAAAGTGTCTGCAATTGTGAATTGGGAACCTCCTCAGAACGTGAAGCAACTCCGTCAGCTTCCTCGGTCTCGCAAGCTACTGTCGAAGATTCGTTGAAAACTTTTCTAAGATCGCGAAGCCTCTCTCAAATCTTCTCCAGAAGCACGTCAAGTACGTTTGGTCTCCGGAGTGTGACATTGCTTTCAACACTTTGAAAGAGAAATTGATCACTGCTCCAGTTCTGACTCCGCCTGATGAATCCAAGCCGTACGAGGTCTTTTGTGATGCCTCTCTCCAAGGTCTTGGCGCAGTGTTGATGCAAGAGAAGAAAGTTGTTGCTTATACCTCTCGCCAGTTGAAGCCTAATGAGAAGAACTACCCCACTCATGACTCTCGAGTTGGCGGCAGTTGTGCATGCTCTTTTGACTTGGAGATCATCTCTTATTGGGAAGAAAAGTGGACATTTTCACTGATCACAAGAGTCTCAAGTACATCTTCACTCAGCCTAATCTCAACCTCAGGCAGACTCGATGGGTCGAAATGATTCAAGAGTATAATCCGAGTATCGAGTATACTCCAGGCAAGGCCAATGTGATTGCTGACGCATTGAGCAGGAAGGCTTATTGCAACAGTCTGATTCTCAAGCCTTATCAACCCGAGATTTGTGAAGCTTTCCGCAAACTCAATCTGCAAGTTGTTCCTCAAGGTTTCCTCGCCAACCTTCAAGTCTCTCCTACCTTGGAAGACCAGATTCGCCAAGGCTCAGCTTCTTGATGCTATGGTGAAAAAGGTGAAGATTGGGATTGCCAAGAGTCAACCCAAGTACAAGTGCTACCGCCTTGATGACAAGGACACTCTCTTCTTCGAGGATCGTATTGTTGTGCCCAAAGGTGACCTTCGTAAAGTGATCATGAACGAGGCTCACAATTCTCTCCTCTCCATCCACCCTGGGAGCACGAAGATGTATCAGGACCTCAAGCAGGCTTATTGGTGGACTCGAATGAAGCGCGAGATTGCTCAGTTCGTGAATGAATGTGATGTCTGCAGAAGAGTGAAGGCAGAACACCAAAGGCCAGCTGGTCTCCTCCAACCTCTTGCCATTCCAGAATGGAAGTTTGACCACATTGAGATGGACTTCGTGACGGGTTTTCCAAAGTCCAAGCGTGGCAATGATGCTATATTCGTTGTCATCGACAAACTCACTAAAGTGGCTCACTTTCTGCCTATCAAAGAGTCTATCACTGCAGCTCAATTGGCGGAACTCTATACCTCTCGGATTGTCTCTCTGCACGGTTCCCAAGTGATCTCTTCAGACCGTGGCAGCATCTTTACCTCCAAGTTTTGGGATTCTTTTCAGAAGGCCATGGGCACCAACATCCGCTTCAGCACAGCTTTCCATCCTCAAACTAGCGGTCAAGTCGAGCGTGTCAACCAGATTCTTGAAGATATGCTCAGGGCTTGTGTGATCTCCTTCGGCATGAAGTGGGAGGATTGTCTTCCTTATGCTGAATTCTCCTACAACAACAGTTTTCAAGCAAGTTCGGGCAAGGCCCCATTTGAAATTCTGTATGGCAGGAAGTGCCGTACCCCTCTCAACTGGTCTGAAACCGGTGAACGTCAGCTTCTTGGATCTTAATCACAGAGGCAGAGGAAATGTGCAAAGTCATTCGAGATAACCTCAAAGCAGCCCAATCCCGTCAGAAGAGCTACTATGATAGTAAGCACCGTGATTTGGCTTTCGAGATCGGAGATCATGTTTACCTCCGCGTCTCTCCTATGAAAGGTACTCGCTTCGGTATCAAAGGGAAGCTTGCCCCTAGATACGTGGGACCTTTCAAGATTGTCAGCAAGAGAGGCGATCTCGCCTATCAACTCGAGCTTCCTTCAAACTTTGCAAATGTTCATGATGTGTTCCATGTCTCTCAGCTCTCGAAAGTGCTTCAAGACTCCTGACCGCACCGTCAACTTTGAGGACATTGAGCTCCAAGAAGATCTTTCCTATCGTGAGCACCCCGTTGCTATTCTTGAAGAGACTGAACGCAAGACTCGCAACAAGTCAATCAAATTCCTCAAAGTTAAGTGGTCACACCATTCCGACCGTGAAGCTACCTGGGAACGCGAGGATCACCTCCGTTCTGAGTACCCGGCGTTCTTTCAGTCCTAGATCTCGGGACGAGATCCTTTCGTAGTGGTGGAGTGTTGTAACACCCCGGATATGACTTTCCCAATTTGTACTCCAACTCTTGCCGTTTCCGGCGTTAAGTTATTTATTTTCTCGGGTTCGGGTTTGTCTCCGTGTGTTGTTGTCGTTGTCATGCATCTCATATCATGTCATCATGTGCATTGCATTTGCATACGTGTTCATCTCATGCATTCGAGCATTTTCCCCGTTGTCTGTTTGCATTCCGGCGCTTCGTTCTCCTCCGGTGGTCATTTCTAGCTTTCTTGTGTGTGGGGATTAAACATTTCCGGATTGGACCGAGACTTGCCAAGCGGCCTTGGTTTACTACCGGTAGACCGCCTGTCAAGTTTCGTATCATTTGGACTTCGTTTGATACCTCCAACGGTTAACCGAGGGACCGAAAAGGCCTACACCAGTCCCATCCGGATCCCCCTCGTCCAAAACCCTAAAAAAATAGTCTCCGCGCCGGCCGGACACGTCCGCCCGCGCCAGACATCACCGCTGCCGCGAATCGCGCGCCGCCACGTGGCCAAGCCGCCCCACATTGCCGCCTCAGTCCCGCCGGCCCGCTCGGCCCGGCCGGGGCCCCCGAAGCCCATCGGCTCCACCCCGCCGCCTGGGTGCCCGCGCCGCCCGACCGCCCTCTGCGCACCGCCCGCCGCCATCCGCCACCTCCCCGCCGGGGCCCACCGAGTGCCCATGCGGCTCGGAGCAGACGCCGCCGCCTCACCCCGGATCCCGCGCCTTCGCCCGCTACCTCCTCCGACATCACCGCGCCTCTCCGACTCGCCGGTGACCGGATCCGGCGAGATCCGGCCCGGAAGGGCCTCGGGCCCCTCCTCCTTCGAGCTCCGGCACCTTCTCCGGCTGTCTACAGTGCTCCCTCCGGCGAACCTCGATCAGCGTGCAAATCTGGATCTCGGACGAACGGTTGACTTTTTGCCCGAAACCCTAATCCATATGCCCATGTTCATCATGCTATAACTTTGCATCCGTAGCTCCGTTTTTGGCTTATAGCATATCAAAATGTTCGTCTCGGAGAGTACATCATTTCATTCCATTGCATCATTTTCATTTGAGTTCATCTTGGTGCCCGAAGTTCTGTTAGAAGAGGGCTACTTGAGATGATTGTCAGATCTGCTACTCCATTTAGTTATTTGTCATTTTTGCCATGATTATTGTGTGCATGATATGCCCATGAGCTCTACATATGTTTTTTAAGCATTTTGCCATCTTTCCAGAGGTGCAACCCATGTATTTTTGTGATGTGTGTGGTGACTACCACCAGCTTGCAAAGTGGTACACTTGTTAATGCTGATTTCAGGAACTTAGTAATTCCACTAAGTCCTTGATCTGTTTATCTCATATGGCCATATGTTCTTGTTGTTTCCTAGTGATCCGTGCCTCTTTTGAGGATGATCAGTAAGGATGTTTTGTTAATATTGTAGTGCTATATCCATCCATGTCTTTGTTTGCAATTATGGAGCACACTATCTTGAGTCAATCGAGCTCTACTTTTGCTACTACGTGAATCTGGGCAGATTGTCTACTTGTTAGCGTTTTTGCCGATGATGTTGTAGTTGATCCGTGCATGCTATGCTATTGTTCTTGCCATGCCTAGTTTGCATTTTGTGTATTGTTGATGGATGTATGCTTAGTTTTTCATGACTTGCTCCGTAGTGAGTGCATCGAGCTCGTAAACATGCCTACATGATATCTGTTTTCAGCATGTGCCAGTTTTCACTAAGTCTGAAAACTGATTATGTTTTTGCCATGTTCACATGCTTGCAATTGTATTTTCTGATCCCTTTTGGCTCAAGGTCACTAAAGGACTTTTGTTAAGATCTTTGAGTAGCTCCATGCCATTCTTTTCCTTGCCATGTTCAGGTCCTGTAGCATGTAGTTTTGTTGCTCCGAAGTGTGCTACCTGATCTGAAATTCCATACAAGTGTTAATTTCACTAAGTCTGAGATCTGTTTACCATATGCATTTTTGCCATGCTTGTTTCAACCTGTGAATGGATGAATTGGCCGTAGCTCAGTGCTAGACTTTTGTTAAGAATCATGAATGCATCCCTGCCATGTATTGTGATGCCATGTTTGAGTATTGTAGCATGTTCATCTCATTGCATTTAAATGACTACTTTGCTGTAAATCGCAGACTAGTGTCATATTTGTTTTGCTTGCCATTTCCAAACCGTTACTCCGATTCCGGTGATCTTTATATCGTTTTCAAGCGATTTCATCTCATCTTTCCAGTGGCACACTTGTATTTCCATGTTGAGGCCAGGGTCAAGCATTCCTTGTCACATCTTGCATATGCATCCCGCATCGCATCCTGCATCGCATCCCGCATAGCATACCATTCTTGCATCATATTGTTTGATCCTTGCACGTGGTTGATTGTGTCCTTGTTGCTTGTTTGTCTTGTTTGGGTAGAGCTGGGAGACGAGTTCGCTAACGAGGAGCCCGTTGAGTTTGCTTTCGAGGATCCAGTCAACTCTGACAACTTTGCAGGCAAGATGATCATACCCTCGAAATCACTACTATCTTTGCTATGCTAGATTGCTCGCTCTTTTGCTATGCCAATGCTACGATGCCCACCACTTGCTTTCAAGCCTCCCAAATTGCCATGTCAAAACTCTAAACCACCTTGTCCTAGCAAACTGTTGATTGGCTATGTTATCGCTTTGCTCAGCCCCTCTTATAGCGTTGCTAGTTGCAGGTGAAGATTGGAGGCCGTTCCTTGTTGGAACATTTATTTACTTGTTGCGATATCATTATATTATCTTGTTATCTTAATGCATCTATAAACTTGGTAAACGGTGGAAGGCTCGGCCTCTCGCCTAGTGTTTTGTTCCACTCTTGCCGCCCTAGTTTCTGTCATATCGGTGTTATGTTCCCGGATTTTGCGTTCCTTACACGGTTGGGTTATAATGGGAACCCCTTAATATTTCGCCTTGATTAAAGCTTTTCCAGCAATGCCCAACATTGGTCTTACCATTTGCCACCTAGCCTTTTTTTCCCTTGGGTTTCCGGAGCCCGAGGGTCATCTTATTTTAGCCCCCCGGGCCAGTGCTCCTCTGAGTGTTGGTCCAAATAGGGCCACTTGCAGCGCCACCTCGGGGCAACTCGAGGGTTGGTTTTTGTTGTACGTAGTGTTCATCTGAGTGTGACCTAAGAAAAAGATATGTGCAGCTCCTATCGGGATTTGTCGGCACATTCGGGCGGTGTTGCTGGATTTGTTTTAACCTGTCGAAGTGTCTTGGAGAACCGAGGTACCGAGTCTGATCGGAACGTCTCGGGAGGAGGTCAATTCCTTCGTTGACCGTGAGAGCTTGTCATGGTCTAAGTTGGGACTCCCCTGCAGGGTTTTGAACTTTCGAAAGCCGTGCCCGCGGTTATGGGCAGATGGGAATTTGTTAATGTCCGGTTGTACATAACTTGAACCTTAACTTAATTAAAATGAATCAACTGAGTGTGTTACCATGATGGCCTCTTCTCGGCGGGGTCCGGGAAGTGGACACGGTGTTGGAGCAATGCTTGCGCAGGTTGCTCTCTAGTTTCTCGCTCGCGCTTTGCCTCCTCTTCTCGCTCTCTTTTGCAAACTGGATAGGCACCATATTTGCTAGTCGCTTGCTGCAGCTCCACATATATCTTTACCTTGCCTTACCTATAAGCTTAAATAGTCTTGATCGTGAGGGTGCGATATTGCTTAGTCCCTGTGGCTCATAGATTACTATTACACCAGATGCAAGGCCTGATGATTCCGCTCCAGGTGACGCGCTCGAGCTCAAGTGGGAGTTCTACAAGGACTCTCAATGATACTATGTCTCTTTTCCTGATGATCAGTAGTGGTGCCCAGTTGGGAGTGATCGGGACCGTGTCACATGTTGGGTTATCTTTTATTTTGGCGCCGTAGTCGGGCCATGAGTGTTTGGATGCTGTAATGTTATTTATGTACCTTGGTTGACGTGGCGAGTGTAAGCCAACTATGTTATCTCCCCTTTATTATTTATGTTACATGGGATGTTGTGAAGATTACCTTACTTGCAACATATGCCTTCAATGCGATTATGCCTCTAAGTCGTGCCTCGACACGTGGGAGATATAGTCGCATCGAGGGTGTTACAGCTACACACTTGTTGCAAGTTGGTTGGTTGTGGCCAAGTTTTAATAGCATTGATCATAGAGTCATCAACATGAACACCCTTAGAGGACACAACCAAACCCAAGAAAACGAGCTTATCAACGCCAAAAAGGCATTTTTTCCATGTTAGCATAGAGATGCTCATTTATGTTCCTTGGTTGACGTGGCGAGTGTAAGCCAACTATGTTATCTCCCCTTTATTATTTATATTACATGGGATGTTGTGAAGATTACCTTACTTGCGACATATGCCTTCAATGCGATTATGCCTCTAAGTCGTGCCTCGACACGTGGGAGATATAGTCGCATCAAGGGTGTTACAGCTACACACCTGTTGCAAGTTGGTTGGTTGTGGCCAAGTTTTAATAGCATTGATCATAGAGTCATCAACATGAACACCCTTAGAGGACACAACCAAACCCAAGAAAACGAGCTTATCAACGCCAAAAAGGCATTTTTTCCATGTTAGCATAGAGATGCTCTTTTCGAAGAGTTTGCAAAATGGTTCAAACATGGGTGACATGATCTTTGAGAGATTTGCTATAAACAAGGATATCGTCGAAGTAGACCACAACAAACTCACCAATGTAAGGGCGAAACACATAATTTATAAGATGCATGAAAGTACCCGATGCTTCTGATAAACCCATAGGCATGACTGACCACTCATACAAACCAAACTTCGTTTTGAAAGCGGTTTTCCATTCATCACCCTCTTGTATGCGGATTTGATAGTAACCACTTTTATGATCAATTTTGGACAAAATAGTGGCACCGCTAAGTTCGTCAAGCATATCATCAAGGCGTGGAATGGGGTACCTATAGCGAATGGTGATAGCATTAATGGGTCTACAATCGGAACACATGCGAAAGCTACCGTCTCTTTTTGGCACAAGAATGACTGGAACGACACAAGGACTCAAACTTTCACGCGCATGTCCATGGTCTATGAGATGTTTTACTTGCGTTTGTATTTCTTTGGTTTCCTTAGGGTTGACGCGATAGGGAGCTTTGTTCAGAAGTGGTGCTCCGGGGATGAGCTCGCTGCGGTGCTCGATGCCTCGTAGAGGAGGTAGACCCAGAGGTAGCTCGCCGGGGAAAACATCTTGGAATTCCTGCAAAAGAGAAGACAACACTAGAGGTAGATCGTGAGAGTTGTTAGCTTTTGGTGCCTCGTCCTTGCACAAAAGGACGTAGTGTAGTATACTAGATGGGTTCTCACACACTTCTCTTATCTCACTTTTGGTGGCAAATAGAACTAAGTTCTTCTTTTCACTCGTCGTGGAGGCACTCATGTTGGGCTTGTGGTGCTTACTCTCTTTTTGGTGGTTCGCTCTCTCACTATTCTCTCCCCGATGGGTGGTTCACTTAGCTTGGAGACATAGGGCGAAGTACGTACTTCTTTCCTTTCATCTTGAAGATGTAGTGGTTTGTTCGGCCGTTGTGGATGACACCTCTATCAAATTGCCATGGTCGTCCAAGAAGAAGGTGGCAAACGGTCATTGGAACGACATCACACTCCAAAGTGTCTTCGTAAGCTCTGATTTTGAAGGAGACTTGCACTCTATGCTTGACTTGAATAGTGCCAGAGTCGCTTAGCCATTGAACTTTGTATGGATGTGAGTTCTTCGTCTTGGGCAATTGGAGCTTGGAGCAAAGTTCTTCGCTTGCTAAGTTAAGACAACTTCCTCCATCGGTGATGACCTTGACGGACCTTCCATTGATGCCGGCCTTGGTATGAAAGATATGGCATCTTTGGTCTTCTTCTTGTTGATGTTGAAGAGTCAAGACCTTGGAGACAACGAGAGCGGGACTTGAATCTTCATCACAAAAGACTTGTTCCTCTTCATCGTTCACTTGCCGGTGCATGGTGACTTTCTCAAGTGCTTTCGTTTCTCCTTCACTCATGGAGTCGTATGTACCATCGTCGTTGAGGATCATGGTCCACTTGTTGGTACACTCAAAGGACTTGTGGCCTCGGCCTCCGCATGTGAAGCATTTGAAGGAACTTGTCTTGACGGTCTCATCAGTTGGGGTAGATGATGATGAAGCTCTCGGCTTGAAGTTGCTCATTTTAGGAGGATTACTTGAGGTTTTCGATGCCTTCTTGTAACTCGACTTGTCGTTGTTGCTTTTAGAAGGCTTGGTTGAGGTAGACAGTGTTGGAGTCGTTGAACTTGGCATACTTGAAGTCATCTTGCACTTTACACTACTAGGACAAGGGCTATAGATGGAAATGACACTAATGGCGCACTAGACATGTGGTGCGCCATTACTATATACTAATGGCGCACCATCTGTTGGTGCGCCACTAGTAACAAAATGTTTTTTTTCATTTTTTCAAACATACTAATGGCGCATCCGGGCAGAGTGCGCCATTAGTAGTTAGAACTACTAATGGCGCACCAGCCGTAGAGTGCGCCACTACTGTATTTTTTTTACTTTTTTGCAAAACTACTAATGGCGCAGCGTTGCATAGTGCACCATTACTAGTTTAAACTGGTAATGGGCACTTTTTTTTACTTTTTGATATCATGAATACTTTTAAATTTCATGGGCACTTTTTGAATTTATGAATATTTTTTCAAATTTGATGATATTTTTCATATTCCAGATGAAAAAATATTGAATATTCATGAGGACACTCGATCTCGATCCCCCTCCCTCTCGATAGCTATCCCCCTCGCCAGATCCCCCTCGCCGCCGAGCACCCCCCCGAACCCTCCCCCCGGCCCCCCCCCCGCTCCACCGCTGCCGCCGACCCCCCGCACCCTCCCCCGCTCCATGGCTTCTGTTTTCTTTTATTTCTGCAAGTTTGTGGCATTTAAAAATACCTAGTCATTTCCAAAATTCACCAAACTGCACATGCTCACTGTATGGAACATATCCAACATGGAATGTTGGGGAACGTAGCAGAAATTCAAAATTTTCCTACGTGTCACCAAGATCTATCTATGGAGAAACCAGCAACGAGGGAAAGGAGAGTGCATCTACATACCCTTGTAGATCGCTAAGCGGAAGCGTTCAAGAGAACGGGGTTGAAGGAGTCGTACTCGTCGTGATCCAAATCACCGGAGATCCTAGTGCCGAACGGACGGCACCTCCGTGTTCAACACACGTACAGCCCGGTGATGTCTCCCATGCCTTGATCCAGCAAGGAGAGAGGGAGAGGTTGAGGAAGACTCCATCCAGCACTAGCACAACGGTGTGGTGGTGGTGGAGGAGCGTGGTACTTTAGCAAGGCTTCGCCAAGCATCGCAAGAGACAAGGAGGGAGAGGGGTAGGGCTGCGCCAAGAAGGAGAGGAACTCGTGTGTCTTGGGCAGCCCAAACCTCAAGTATATGTAGGGGAAGGGGAGGGGCTGCGCCCCCACCTAGGGTTCCCTCCCTAGGGGTGGCGGCAGCCCCCAGATCCCATCTGGGTGGCGGCCAGGTGGAGGGGGAGAGGGAGGCGCACCAGGCATGGGCCCTAATGCCCATCTGCCCTTAGGGTTTGCCCCCCCTTCCTCCCCTTAGGCGCCTTGGGCCCTTGTGGGGGGGCGCACCAGACCACCTGGGGCTGGTCCCCTCCACACTTGGCCCATGCAGCCCTCCGGGGCTTGTGGCCCCACTTGGTGGACCCCCGGGACCCTCCCGGTGGTCCCGGTACGTTACCGATAAAACCCGAAACTTTTCCGGTGACCAAAACAGGACTTCCCATATATAAATCTTTACCTCCGGACCATTCCGGAACTCCTCGTGACGTCCGGGATCTCATCCGGGACTCCGAACAACATTCGGTAACCACATACAAACTTCCTTTATAACCCTAGCGTCATCGAACCTTAAGTGTGTAGACCCTACGGGTTCGGGAACCATGCAGACATGACCGAGACGTTCTCCGGTCAATAACCAACAACAGGATCTGGATACCCATGTTGGTTCCCACATGTTCCACGATGATCTCAGCGGATGAACCACGATGTTGAGGCTTCGATCAATCCCGTATGCAATTCCCCTTGTCTAGCGGTATTATACTTGCCCAAGATTCGATCATCGGTATCCCGATACCTTGTTTAATCTCGTTACCGGCAAGTCTCTTTACTCGTTCCGTAACACATCATCCCGTGATCAACTCCTTGATCACATTATGCACATTATGATGATGTCCTACCGAGTGGGCCCAGAGATACCTCTCCGTCACACGGAGTGACAAATCCCAGTCTCGATTCGTGCCAACCCAACAGACACTTTCAGAGATACCTGTAGTGTACCTTTATAGCCACCCAGTTACGTTGTGACGTTTGGCACACCCAAATATTCCAACGGTATCCGGGAGTTGCACAATCTCATGGTCTAAGAAAATGATACTTGACATTAGAAAAAGCTTTAGCATACGAACTGCACGATCTTTGTGCTAGGCTTAGGATTGGGTCTTATCCATCACATCATTCTCCCAATGATGTGATCCCGTTATCAATGACATCCAATGTCCACGGTCAGGAAACCGTAACCATCTGTTGATCAACGAGCTAGTCAACTAGAGGCTTACTAGGGACATGGTGTTGTCTATGTATCCACACATGTATCTGAGTTTCCTATCAATACAATTCTAGCATGGATAATAAACGATTATCATGAACAAGGAAATATAATAATAACCAATTTATTATTGCCTCTAGGGCGTATTTCCAACAGTCTCCCACTTGCACTAGAATCAATAATCCAGTTCACATCGATATCTGATTAACACTCAAGGTCACATCCCCATGTGACTAACACCCAAAGAGTTTTGGGTTTGGTCATGTTATGCTTGTGAGAGAGGTTTCAGTCAACGGGTCTGCAACATTCAGATCTGTATGTACTTCGCAAATTTCTATGTCATCTTGTAGATGCAACTACTACGCTACATTTGGAGCCATTTCAAATAACTGTTCTAGTTGGAGCTATTCCATTATACGTATCCGGTATCTCTACTCAGAGCTATCCGGATAGGTGTTAAGCTTTCATCGACGTAACTCTTTACGTCAAACTCTTTATCACCTCCATAACCGAGAAACATATCCTTATTCCTCTAAGGATAATTTAGACCGCTATCTGGTGATCTACTCCTAGATTACCTTTGTACCCTCTTGCCAGATATGTGGCAAGGCACACATCAGGTGCGGTACTCAGCATGGCATACCGTATAGACCCTATGATAAAAGCATAGGGGGCGACCTTCGTCCTTCCTCTTTTTTCTGCCGTGGTCCATCTTTAAGTCTTAACATCATACCTTACAACTCAGGCAATAAATCCTTCCATCTTGAACACCTTCAAGATCATGTCAAGGTATGTGCTCATTTGAAAGTACCATTAAGCGTTTTGACCTATCCTTATTGATCTTGATGCTCAATGTTCAAGTAGCTTAATCCAGGCTTTCCATTGAAAAACACTTTCCAAATAACCCTATATGCTTTCCAGAAATTCTACGTCATTTCTGATCAACAATATGTCAACAACATATATTCATCAGAAATTATATAGTGCTCCCACTCACTTCTTTGGAAATACAAGTTTCTCATAAACTTTGTGTACACCCAAAATCTTTGATCATCTCATCAAAGCATACATTCCAACTCCGAGATGCTTACTCCAGTCCTTAGAAGGATTGCTGGAGCTTTGCATACTTATTAGCATCTTTCAGGATTGACAAAACCTTCCGGTTGTATCACATACAACTTTTCCTCAAGAAAATCGTCGAGGAAACAATGTTTTGACATCCTATCTGCAAGATTTCATAAATAATGCAGTAATCGCTAATATAATTCCAACAGACTCTTAGCATCGCTACGAGTGAGAAAGTCTCATGATAGTCAACTCCTTGAACTTGTCGGAAAAAAAATCTTAACGACAAGTCGAGCTTTCTTAATGGTGATACTTTACCATCATTGTCCGTCTTTCTTTTAAAAATCCATCTGTACTCAACAACCTTACGACCATCGAGCCGTTCTGCCAAAGTCTACACTTTGTTTTCATACATGGATCCTCTCTCGGATTTTATGGCCTCATGCCATTTATCGGAATCTGGGCCCACCATCGCTTCTCCATAGCTCGTAGGTTCATTGTTATCTAGCAACATGACTTCCAAGACAGGATTACGTACCACTCTAAAGTAGTACGCATGCTTGTCATCCTACGAGGTTTGGGAGTGACTTGATCCGAAGTCTCATGATCAATATCATAAGCTTCCACTTCAATTGGTGTAGGTGCCACAGGAACAACTCTTTGTGCCCTGCTATACACTAGTTGAAGTGACGGTTCAATAACCTCATCAAGTCTCCACCATCCTCCCACTCAATTCTTTCGAGAGAAACCTTTCCTCGAGAAAGGACCCGATTCTAGAAACAATCCCTTATTGCTTTCGGATCTGAGACAGGAGGTATACCCAACTGTTTTGGGTGTCTATGAAGATGCATTTATCCGCTTTTGGTTCGAGCTTATCAGCCTGAAACTTTTTCACATAAGCGTCGCAGCCCCAAACTTTTAAGAAATGACAGCTTAGGTTTCTCTAAACCATAGTTCATATGGTGTCATCTCATCGGAATTACGCGGTGCCCTATTTAAAGTGAATGTGGTTGTCTCTAATGCCTAACCCATAAACTATCGTGGTAATTCGATAAGAGACATCATGGTATGCATCATATCCAATAGGGTGCAGTTATGATGTTCGGACACACCATCACACTATGGTGTTCCAGGCGTATTAGTTGTGAAACAATTTCCACAGTATCTTAATTCTGTGCCAAATTCGTAATCAGATATTCCATTCTCTATGATCATATCATAGATATTTTATCCTCTTGTCATGAAGATCTTCACTTCACTCTGAAATTACTTGAACCTTCAATAATTCAGACTTGTGATTCATCAAGTAAATATACTCAACATCTACTCAAATCATCTGTGAAGTAAGAACATAACGATATCCACTACACGCCTCAGCACTCATTGGACTGCACACATCAAAATGTATTACTTCCAACAAGTTGCTTTCTAGTTCCATTTTACTGAAAACGAGGCTTTCAGTCATCTTGCCCATGTGGTATGATTTGCATGTCTCAGGTGATTCAAATCAAGTGAGTCCAAACGGTCCATTTGCATGGAGTTTCTTCATGCATATACACCAATAGACATGGTTCGCATGTATCAAACTTTTCAAAACGAGTGAGCCCAAAGATCCATCAACATGGAGCTTCTTCATGTGTTTTATACCGATATGACTTACGTGGCAGTGCCACAAGTAGGTGGTACTATCATTACTATCTTATATCTTTTGGCATGAACATGTGTATCACTACGATCGAGATTTCAATAAACCATTCATTTTAGGTGCAAGACCATTGAAGGCATTATTCAAATAAATAGAGTAACCATTATTCTCCTTAAATGAATAACTGTATTGTGACAGACATAATCCAATCATGTCTATGCTCAACGCAAGCACCAATCTCGATGGTAGAGGGAGCGTGCGATGCTTGATCACATCAAGCTTGGGAAAAACTTCCAACACATATCGCCAGCTCACCTTTAAGCTAGTCTCCGTTTACTCCGCAGCTTTTTATTTCGAGTTTACTAACATTTAGCAACCGAACCGGTATCTAATACCTGGTGCTACTAGGAGTACTAGTAAAGTACACATTAAATGTATATCCAATATACTTCTATCAACCTTGCCAGCCTTCTCATCTACCAAGTATCTAGGGTATTCTGCTTCAGTGACTGTTCCCCTTATTACAGAAGCACTTAGTCTCGGGTTGGGTTCAACTTTGGGTTTCTTCACTAGAAGCAGCAAGCTGATTTGTGTTCAGAAGCATCCCTTTTTCCCTTGCCCTTCTTGAAACTAGTGGTTTTACAACCATCAACGATTGATGCTCCTTCTTTGATTTCTACTTTGTGGTGTCAACATCACGAATATCTCAAGGGTCATCATATATGTCCCTGATATATTATAGTTCATCACGAAGCTCTAGCAGCTTGGTGGTAATGACTTCGGAGAAACATCACTATCTCATCTGGAAGATCAACTCCCACTCGATTCAAATGATTGTTGTACTCAGACAATCTGAGCACAAGCTCAACAATTGAGCTTTTCTCCCTTAGTTTGCAGGCTAAGAAAATCTCGGAGGTTTTATACCTGTTGACGTGGGCACGAGCCTGAAATCCCAATTTCAGCCCTCAAAACATCTCATATGTTTCGCGACGTTTCAAAACGTCTTCGGTGCCTCAACTCTAAACCGTTTAACTGAACTATCACGTAGTTATCAAAACGTGCATGTCAGATGTTCGCAACATCCACAGACGACGTTCGAGGTTCAGCACACTAAGCGGTGCATTAAGGACATAAGCCTTCTATGAAGCAATGAGGACAATCCTCAGTTTACGGACCTAGTCCGCATAATTGCTACTATCAACTTTCAACTAAATTTTCTCTAGGAACATATCTAAACAGTAGAACTGAAGCGCGAGCTACGACATAATTTGTGAAGACCTTTTGACTATGTTCAGGATAATTAAGTTCATCTTATGAACTCCCACTCAGATAGACATCCCTCTAGTCATCTAAGTGATTACATGATCCGAGTCAACTAGGCCGTGTCCGATCATCACGTGAGACGGACTAGTCATCATCTTCATGTTGATCGTATCTACCATACGACTCACGCTCGACCTTTTGGTCTCTTGCGTTCCGAGGCCATGTCTGTACATGCTAGGCTCGTCAAGTCAACCTAAGTGTTTTGCATGTGTTCCGAGGCCATGTCTGTACATGCTAGGCTCGTCAACACCCGTTGTATTCGAACGTAAGAATCTATCACACCCGATCATCACGTGGTGCTTCGAAACGACGAACTTTCGCAACGGTGCACAGTTAGGGGGAACACTTTCTTGAAATTTTAATGAGGGATCATCTTATTTACTACCGTTGTTCTAAGCAAATAAGATGCATAAACATGATAAACATCACATGCAATCAAATAGTGACATGATATGGCCAATATCATTGCTCCTTTTGATCTCCATCTTCGGGGCTCCATGATCATCATCGTCACCGGCATGACACCATGATCTCCATCATCATGATCTCCATCATCGTGTCTTCATGAAGTTGTCTCACCAACTATTACTTCTACTACTACAGCTAACGGTTAGCAATAAAGTAAAGTAATTACATGACGTTTATGTTGACACGCAGGTCATAAATAATAATAGACAACTCCTATGGCTCCTGCCGGTTGTCATACTCATCGACATGCAAGTCGTGATTCCTATTACAAGAACATGATCAATCTCATACATCACATATATCATTCATCACATCCTTTTGGCCATATCACATCACATGGCATACCCTGCAAAAACAAGTTAGACGTCCTCTAATTGTTGTTTGCTTGTTTTACGTGGCTGCTATGGGTTTCTAGCAAGAACGTTTCTTACCTACGCAAAACCACAACGTGATATGCCAATTGCTATTTACCCTTCATAAGGACCCTTTTCATCGAATCCGTTCCGACTAAAGTGGGAGAGACTGGCACCCGCTAGCCACCTTATGCAACTAGTGCATGTCAGTCGGTGGAACCTGTCTCACGTAAGAGTACGTGTAAGGTCGGTCCAGGCTGCTTCATCCCACAATACCGTCAAAACAAGATTGGACTAGTAACGGTAAGCATATTGAACAAAATCAACGCCCACAACTACTTTGTGTTCTACTCGTGCGTAGAATCTATGCAATAGACCTAGCTCATGATGCACTGTTGGAGGAAC